>NC_047105.1:130675709-130808209 GCF_902500255.1 Thalassophryne amazonica
TTTGTGAGAATGCAACATATTAGACATTCATGGGAACACTTTAAACAGTCTTGAATTTTCTCACTACCAATATTCAAGACTGTTTAAAGAGTTCTAATAAACATTTTTCAGTTATTGCAATTACAGGGACATGGTTAAAGGAGGAACAAGTGGATGCTGTCCAGCTTTGCAACAAATAGGATGACTAAAAGGGGAGGTGGTGTGGCACTTTATGCCAGATCAAGTTACCAAAGTGAAATTATTCAAGAAATGTCATTTTCTTTGGAAAATGTTCTGGAATGTATTACAGTGGAAATTAAATGCGAAAAATCAAAAAACATAATTCTAAGCTGTGTTTATTGAGCTCCTGGATCAAACATAAATATGTTTGAGGATAAGCTGACAGGAATGTACAATACAACCAAAAATAATAAGCTTCTATTTGTTTGTGGGGGATTCAATATATATTTCTTAAGTTCTCATAGACAATTACATTTATAAACTGTTTTGTATGGGTTTATATCCAGTGATTATACATCCAACTAGGATAGCTACGAATTAATCAACACTATATATATATATATATATATATATATATATAACAAATGTTACTGTAGGGAATTTAATTGATGGATGGTGGATTGCTTATTAGCATCAGTTATCATTTGCCGGTTTTTGCTGCTTTTGAATCATCATTTTATTCATTGAAGTCATGTTGATTTGAATTAGTATTGCAGTGGTGAATAAATTCTGAGAGCAAAGATAATTACTCTTCATCTGCTCATAACCAGAGCTGTACACAGGTTACCCATGTACAACAGGTTACCTTTTAGTGCCAAGTGTACCAAACCTCTACAAATCATTGACACCAACATCCTTTCAGTTACCTTTGTTCATTTCTAAATTCAAAGTCCCTGTTGATCTTCGAGAAAGGGAGTCCAAACATCGAGGGTGGTGACGTCACTTTCTTTCAGTAAGAATCTATCCAGACATTTTGCAGAATATGGAGAAATTTAAAGTGTATCTTTCATCAAAATCCTCCTCATCCTGTTGTGTAAGTATTGACAGACTTACTGGAGGAATTCACCCGATGAGGAAAATATTTGATACAACATGTTATAAAGTATCAGTAACACAAACAAAGCTGAGTGAACAAACCTGTTCTGTAGAAGAGGTTTGGAGGATTAAAAAGAGCATCCAGCCCTTTACCTCTTTTGTTCTCTTCTTTTAAATGACACATTTCTTCTTCCTGGTCTGCGATCATTCCTTCATCAGGTGTTTGCTGTAGTTCCAACATGTCCCTCATCTGCTGGACTTCAGACATGTTTGTAGAAAGACTTTAAAACATACAAAAGAGAGAGTCACCAACCAAGTGGGGAAAGAGTAATAACAGGCCGATTTAATCCTCTGCTGCTGCTCTGCTGCCCAGGCTGACCAATCACAAGTGTGTGACAACACCAAAATGTCCCTGTGCTGGGACAGACATCCTAAAGAAGGAGACACCAACCCTGATCCCAGAGATCACCAGACGTGAACGTTTTCCTTACGTACCTGCTGCAACCAGCTAATATGAGAGAGAGAGAGAGAGAGAGATTTCTGAAGTTTTCTGAACTTACACGGTCAGTGATCATAAAGAGAAAAGAAGACAATAAGACATTGTCTTCATTTTGTGGCAAAGGAATGAGACAATTTCATTTACAATGGGACATTTGCCAAATATTGTGGCAGCAAGTAACTTTAATTTCAACACAAAACTTTGTGTTTTTAGTTTTAATTTACACTTTTTTGTGTTTAGTTGCCTCAATGGTCAAACTTTCAGCCTTGTTGAGTGAATTTAATTTTCCAGGTTTGTTGAAAAATAACTCAAAGGCTCGGTTCAGGCTGGTTGATATGGAGAGAAAAAAAAAAAAAAAACCTTGTAACACCCCCCCCCCCCCCCCAATGCTGATCAATTATTGTCTTAACTATGACACATAATTTGACTGAAGCCTGAAGAAACCATGCCAAATTGAAATATAACGCAATGCTAATATATATCTCCATCCATCCATCCATTTTCTTCCGCTTCATCTGGGGTCGGGTCGCGGGGGCAGCAGCTCAAGCAAAGCCACCCAGACCTCCCGATCCACACACACCTCCCCTAGCTCCTCCGGGGGAACCCCGAGGTGTTCCCAAGCCAGCTGAGAGACGTAGTCCCTCCAGTGTATCCTGCGTCTTCCCTAGGGCCTCCTCCCAATGGGACGTGCCCGGAACATCTCTCCAGGTAGGCGTCCAGGGGTCACCCGGAAAGATGCCCGAGCCACCTCAGCTGGCTCCTTTTGACGTGGAGGAGCAGCGGCTTGACTCCGAGCTCCTCCCGAGTGACGGAGCTCCTCACTCTATCTCTAAGGGAGCGCCCAGCCACCCTGCGGAGGAAACTCATCTCGGCCGCTTGTACTCGCGATCTTGTTCTTTCGGTCATGAGCCAAATCTCATGACCATAGGTGAGCGTCGGAACGTAGATCGATCGGTAAATCGAGAGCTTTGCCTCCCTGCTCAGCTCTCTCTTCACTACGATGGTCCGATACAACGACCGCATCACTGCAGACGCTGCACTGATCCGTCTGTCGATCTCAATCTCCATCAGTCCCTCACTCGTGAACAAGACCCCAAGATACTTAAACTCCTCCACTTGAGGCAAGGACACTCCACCGACCTGAAGAGGGCAAGGCACCTTTTTCTGCTCGAGAACCATGCCCTCAGATTTGAAGGTGCTGATTTTCATCCCGGACGCTTCACACTCGGCTGCAAACTGCCCCAGTGCACGTTGAAGGTCCTGATTTGACGAAGCCAACAGAACCACATCGTCCGCAAACAGCAGAGATGAGATTCTGTGGTTCCCAAACCGGACCTCCTCTACACCCTGGCTGCGCCTAGAAATTCTGTCCACAAAAGTAATGAACAGAACCGGTGACAAAGGGCAGCCCTGGTGGAGGCCAATGTGTACTGGAAACAGGTTTGACTTACTACCGGCAATGCGAACCAAGCTCCTGCTGCAGACATACAGGGACCGGATAGCCGTTAGCAAAGGACCCCGGACCCCGTACTGCCGGAGCACCCCCACAGGGTGCCTCGAGGGACACTGTCAAATGCCTTCTCCAGAGCCACAAAGCACATGTGGACTGGTTGGGTGAACTCCCATGAACCCCCAAGCACCCCATGGAGGGTGTAGAGCTGGTCCAGTGTGCTGTGACTATCGGTCGAATTCTCCTCTCCAGTACTCTGGAATAGACCTTACCAGGGAGGCTGAGGAGTGTGATCCCCTATAGTTGGAACACACCCTCCGGTCCCCCTTCTTAAACAAAGGGACCATCACCCCGGTCTGCCAATCCAGAGGCAAAGATGCAGGAATAAGAACAGCTCAGCCCTAAGATTGGGGCTCCCCTGTTGCAGACAATGCATGTGATGTTCCGCTTTACTGAACTTGTATTATTATTTTTGGATTGTGCCTATTAATAATTTGGGTGTGCTGAAGAAATTTAGGTTCCTTAATTACCTTCAAATGTCTGTGCTATGCTCTTGTTATATAATTTCTTAAGGTAAGAGGAGGGTACCAACGATACCAACGTAATTCAAGTGTCAGAAAATACTGATACACCTGCAACGTTTTTCGACACCGGAGAGAAGTCATGTCTGTGAAACCTCTCACGTTCTGCATGCTGTCTGCTCTGTTTTCTGCAGAGCGTAAGGAGGCGAGGGGGAGGTCTCTGAACTAAAGCTGAATGGTTTCTTCCACACTGCAGTAAAATTGTCTGTGCCGCTGAGCACGGATTTTCCAAAAAATGAACTGAAATGTTACTGAAAGAAGAAAAAAAAAAAAAAAAAAAAAAAAAAACTCAGCCGCTTCAGTGTCCCGAGGCTGTGAAACGCTACGAATCAGCAGCTCAGAGCACAGCACAGGACCAGAGTTGAACAGAGTTTGTCCGCTGAATGGGGGGGGAGAATCGATTCACGTTCGAATCGCGATTCTTATTTATTACGATTCTGAGTCAATCCAAAATGTCCAAGAATCGATTTTTAAAAAGCATTTTTTTTTTTTTTTTTTTTACATTTCCTTACTTACTCACTGTCTGTACCGTTTGTCAGGCAACGGCCTCCGCACTACAGCGTCCCCGCGAGGGGAGGGTCCAGCGTGCTTCAAACATTCATGAGCTGCAGCTTAGCATGGCAGACGAAGAGCTAATTCAGCCAGCACTGTCTTTGCTGAAGGCAAATGTTTGGGTGCATTTTGGATTTTATTTGCTGCGTAAGACAGAGCTTGACATGACTTATGCAGTGCGAAAAATCCGCAAAATGAAAGTCAAATACTTCTGAAACACTTCAAATCCGCAAGCCCACATGCTACGCCATCACCCGGACCTAAAAGAAGTGGAGCAGCGGTCTCTGCCGACTACTGACCAGCGCTTCGCTAAACTGCCAGCCAACTCTGAAAGAGCAAAGCAGATAAGTAAATTTACATGTAGAATCACTTGATTAACCTTGTAAAGCTGCATTTTCTTAAACATAAACATTTTTTAAGTAATATAACTATTTCTCAGAGCTCTTTCAATTGAAAATCAATTCTGAATCGAATAGTCACCCCAAGAATCGGAATCGAATTGAATCGTGAGTTGTACGATTCACATCCCTAGAAAAAACCCCATCAAAATCCTTCAGTATTAATCCAGAGTGCCTCGTGTATGCGTCGCTGATAATACATTTAGAAATTTACAGATTATTTTACAGTTGAAAGGCTTTGTGTTTCCAAAAAGTTGCAACTTTGTTCAGCAGGAAAACGGCGAATAAGCGAGCGAGAGAGAGAGAACGCACGCGCGCAAGAGAGGGAGGACTTTATTTTTTTGCCCCAACACTTGCTTTGACAATGTAAATGTACGTTTCAATTGAAATTGGGGAGAGAGAGAGAGAGAGAGAGAGAGCACGTATGTGCGCGAGAGAGGACTTTTTGTTTTTTTTGCCCCAACACTTGCTTTGACAATGTAAATATATGTTTCCCATGTCAGTAAAGCTCCATTGAAATTGAAAAGCAGCGAGAGACAGACAGACAGAGAGAGCACTGTCTTTTCTCTTTCAAGTCTAGAAATAAAAGTACTTAATTCTTTCACCAAACCAGATTTGCATCTTAGATGTACCTTCTGGCAAACTGTAACTGAACTTTCAGATCTTCTCTTTAAGAAAATCCTCCTTTAAACACTTCATCATGAAGCTGTATAAGTGGGAATACAAAATATCTTCATAGAAAATCAACAATAATGATAATAATACTAAAGCAAACAGAGCTCTGGTATAGGCAGATATCCAAATTCAGGTATCAGGATCAGACTGGAAGTGAAAAAATGTAGATCGGTGCATCCATAAAGGAGGATACCTGATGAATATAAATTGGATCAAATTGCGCCAGAATTGACTCAACCATCTGTTGAGGGTGCACGATGGGTGCATGTAGATAGATTTAATTATATCCATTTCAATATGCAAAGATTGAATAATCTGACCACAGACACTATGACTGGATTACATGAACAACTAACAACCACCTCATAGATGGCTTACCAAAATCGGTTGGCACTGGACGCCATGTTGGCCGAAAAGGGAGGTGTGTGTGCCATGTTCAGCTCTGTGTGTTGCATTTTCATCCCCAGTAACACTGCCCCAGATTGGCAGTTTAATCAATAGCTTACAGGGACTTAGGCCCCTGTCCAATTAGCGGAGGGAGCGTTCAGGGATCGGAAATCTTTGGGAGGATTGGATGAATAGGTGGTTTGGAAGATGGGGAGGATTGATTGGCAGTCTGTTGATCCCCCTTGCTGCCATGCTTGCCATCCTTGTTACTTGGGGTTGTTGCTGCATTCCTTGTGCCAGGGCTCTGTGTGTTAGGCTCACTGATACTGCTATTGTTAAGCAAGATTTCTTTAAACCACGCCCCATACCAAATGTGTGAAATCGAAGCTCTGCTTGAGTCTCCAGATAATGCAAAAACAGACCTGGCTGAAGAATTAGATCCTGTTGCCGTTGGACCGATTACTGGGGAGTTGGAATACAGGGAGGCCTTCTCCACCTTCCACCTGGTATAGAAAGGACAGGGTCTATGGTCAGGTCTACATTTACTGATCTCAATTTGTTGCTAAGGATATTACATGTTCACACTGTGTGCAGGGTTTGTTATTTACAATTATAGGTTGATATTCTGTTCTTTTTCACCATGTAAAGACACATGCTGTTAGTATTTTCATATCCTGTGCTTTGCAAAAAGTGGAGTAAAATCCTGCAAATAATCTACATGCCACACTGCTTACCCTGAGGAGCCTGGTTCAGTTGGTAACGTCAAGCTCCTGTAGGGGGGCAGGTGTTGCTGATCAGGTACTCTTTTTTTCTTTTGGGTCCACAGAGGTCACATGTACTCTCGCGTGTTTGGTTGATTTCATAGTTTAGGTTGTTTTTAGTTGTGTTTTTGTTTTCACGCCTCACTTTTATTTTTTGTGATGCAACTTGGGTCACATCAACAGGGGGAGTTGTCGGAATGTTCCATGATGCACACCCAAATGACCTCAGATCACTTAATGTTACAAACTGGATTTAACCTAACTGCTTTGCATGCAGTCTAGCTGATAAAAACAAGTACTTCATATCTGTCTGGGACAAACATGGGGACACCAGATGGAACGTGATAAGCGAGATATTGCTCATCACGCTGACACCAACAAGTTCATCACAAAGTTTTGATATGACACATGCTGCTTGAACAAACAACGCGATCACGTCACCCGCTTACCACGCCGATGTACCAGTTTGCAGCCAATCACAGTCCCACTGATACACAATGGCCCACCTGGGGGGCGGCCGGATGCAGGAATACAACCCCTGGCAAAAATGATGGAATCACCGGCCTCGGAGGATGTTCAGTTGTTTAATTTTGTAGAAAAAAAAGCAGATCACAGACATAACACAAAACTAAAGTCATTTCAAATGGCAACTTTCTGGCTTTAAGAAACACTATAAGAAATCAGGAAAAATAATTGTGGCAGTCAGTAACGGTTACTTTTTTAGACCAAGCAGAGGGAAAAAAAAAATATGGACTCACTCAATTCTGAGGAAAAAATGATTGAATCACCCTGTAAATTTTCATCCCCAAAACTAACACCTGCATCAAATCAGATCTGCTCATTAGTCTGCATCTAAAAAGGAGTGATCACACCTTGGAGAGCTGTTGCACCAAGTGGACTGACATGAATCATGGCTCCAACACGAGAGATGTCAATTGAAACAAAGGAGAGGATTATCAAACTCTTAAAAGAGGGTAAATCATCACGCAATGTTGTAAAAGATGTTGGTTGTTCACAGTCAGCTGTGTATAAACTCTGGACCAAATACAAACATGGGAAGGTTGTTAAAGGCAAACACACTGGTAGACCAAGGAAGACATCAAAGCGTCAAGACAGAAAACTTAAAGCAATATGTCTCAAAAATCGAAAATGCACAACAAATGAGGAACGAATGGGAGAAAACTGGAGTCAACGTCTGTGACCGAACTGTAAGAAACCGTCTAAAGGAAATGGGATTTACATATAGAAAAGCTAAAAGAAAGCCATCATTAACACCTAAACAGAAAAAAACAAGGTTACAATGGGCTAAGCTAAAGCAATCGTGGACTGTGGATGACTGGATGAAAGTCATATTCAGTGATGAATCTCGAATTTGCATTGGGCAAGGTGATGATACTGGAACTTTTGTTTGGTGCCGTTCCAATGAGATTTATAAAGATGACTGCCTGAAGAGAACATGTACATTTCCACAGTCATTGATGATATGGGGCTGCATGTCAGGTAAAGGCACTGGGGAGATGGCTGTCATTACATCATCAATAAATGCACAAGTTTACGTTGATATTTTGGACACTTTTCTTATCCCATCAATTGAAAGGATGTTTGGGGATGATGAAATCCTTTTTCAAGATGATAATGCATCTTGCCATAGAGCAAAAACTGTGAAAACATTCCTTGCAAAAAGACACATAGGGTCAATGTCATGGCCTGCAAATAGTCCGGATCTTAATCCAATTGAAAATCTTTGGTGGAAGTTGAAGAAAATGGTCCATGACAAGGCTCCAACCTGCAAAGCTGATCTGGCAACAACAATCAGAGAAAGTTGGAGCCAGATTGATGAAGAGTACTATTTGTCACTCATTAAGTCCATGCCTCAGAGACTGCAAGCTGCTATAAAAGCCAGAGGTGGTGCAACAAAATACTAGTGATGTGTTGGAGCGTTCTTTTGTTTTTCATGATTCCATAATTTTTTCCTCAGAATTGAGTGATTCCGTATTTTTTTCCCTCTGCTTGGTCTAAAAAAGTAACCGTTACTGACTGCCACAATTTTTTTTTCCTGATTTCTTATAGTGTTTCTTAAAGCCAGAAAGTTGCCATTTGAAATGACTAGTTTTGTGTCATGTCTGTGATCTGCTTTTTTTTTCCTACAAAATTAAACAACCGAATGAACATCCTCCGAGGCCGGTGATTCCATTATTTTTGCCAGGGGTTGTAGAACAGCTCAGCCCTAAGATGGGGCTCTTCTGCGGCGGCTGGTGCGTGTGACATTCCGCTCCTGGAAGACCCCAGCGTTGCCTTAGATGACTCTGTTCTCAGTGTAGGCATCTCTCAATACATCTGTTTATTTGAAGTCCATCTCCTGTCAGTTATTGAGTTCTTTCACCAGATAAAACTACCGGGTGGGTTTCAGGCACGCAGGAAAACCCGAACACCGCCGAGGACGTAAGAAAATCATCACCATTTTGTCTGTCCGTTTGTCTGACTTAGCACATGGGTTAAAGTTCTCCATCATCACGACGGATTTCCGACATTTGGAAAATTTAACCACACATACGCGCGCACGTGGTATCGTGGGTGTTTTGGGGCCGAAATATGATACTCTCACTGTCAAAGTAACATCCCATTCTTTTGGTTGAATATATTTTATTGGAGTGTGAACAAATACAAAATAAACAATTATACAGAAAATGTTGCACACATATTTGCCTTTTTTATACAAGTAACAATAAAAAATAAAAATGTTAATAAAACATTACAGAGAATACCAAATATAAGCAGTTTTCACTAAAAATAGTGCAAATGGTAAATTTAAGAGTTAAAATTAAAGTTAAATAAAAATAACTAAAATGGAGAGGGGGGGGCTGGCTTAAGAAGTTTTAAAAAAGTCGATAAAAGGCTGCCATTTTTAAAGAATTTGTTTATGTCACCTTTCCTTGAATATCTTACCTTTTCCAATTTAAAAAAAGACATGACTTCATTCATCCATTGAGTGCTTGATGGGACATTTACAGATTTCCACTAACAGAATTTGACATCTGGCGATGAGGGATGTAAACGATAAAACCTGTAACTGCAAGGATGAGTAGTTGGAGAAGTTTTCTGGAAGACCAAAAATAGCCACATAGGGTGAAAAATCTATTATTTTGGAGAGGACTTTAGATAAAGTATCAAAGTAAACCTGCCAATAATTTGTGAGTGCTGAGCAAGAGAAAAACATGTGGGTAAGATTACAGGGTGACATACCACACCTGTCACAAACATCCACTGTGGATGGAAAAATTTGAGCTAGTCTTGTCTTTGAGTAATGACATCTAAACAAAACTTTAAATTGGGTCAAAGACAAGCGGGCACAAATGGTACTTTTATGGATGAGCTGTAGTGCAAAGTCCCACCAGTGATCATCAAGGGCCAGCCCCAACTCACGCTCCCAGGAATCTCTGGTTTTGGAGATCAAATTACAATCATAAGTTTGGATATTGCCATACATTTTTGAGATTTAAATTTTTTTGAGAAGGATTCGGGAGGTCTGGGCGGCTTTGCTTGAGCTGGTGCCCCCGTGACCTGACTCTGGATAAAGCGGAAGAAAATGGATGGATGGATTTAATTGAATAAGCTCAGCCCAAACTTGGTCAGGTGGGAGTAGTGGGAAACCAGGAAACAAGAGTGGGTGGAAAGTTAAATGTCTGTGCCAAGTCTGTAAATGAGGAGAACACGCCTGACTCCTGACTTATCACTATGTTCGTAGTATTTGGTGCGAGAGTGCAATAATAGACATTCTGCTTCAGCTGTTGTGATAAGGTCCAAGTCAGTTTGTAATGCCACTCTACGCTTAACTAAAGCCTGGTTCACACTACAGGATTTTAAAATTATCTTTAGGTTTCCAAAACCTGAGAGACCACACACGTGAAGATAAAAAATCATGGATCTAACAGGTTTGGTCGTACAGTGTGTGGCGTTCAGCCACAGTAAGAACACCACCACACACGAACAGATTTCACACACGAACATTTACAGTTCAGACAGGAACTCTTGCAAAATCTCTCGAGATTAAACGTGACTTCAGAGTAAACAAACGGAGGTTCGTTTACTCAGAGGGAAAAACCGATACAAAAAGAAAAAGAAAAGGTGTTCTTTAAAGGAGTGGAGACAGCGCGACCACCGGACTTTCTGGTAAGTCAGAACAGCTGTTTTGATTTTATTTTACGCGCTGTACGCCCGTCACCTCGCTTTCTGATTGGCTGCACGTCACATTCAGCAGGCTGCGTGCTCGTTTTGGTCGGAGGACACAACACATGCTGCGATATCGGGCCAAAAAATCCAACATGTTGAATATCCCCGATTTACGATCGGAGCGCTCCTGACGTCCTTCCGAGCAGATCGGAGCGCTCTGAACACACCACAAACGGGAGGAATATCTGATAAGATTATCATTAGTGTCATCACGATTGTCGGGGCGTCTTTAAGATTGTCGGAAGGGGAAGATCGGGTCCGATATCGGCTTAATTATCCTGCTGTGTGAACCCGGCTTAAGTTATCATATGGAGTCGTTGATAATTGTTGATCAAGAGATTTTATCTCAGCGGATAATTTCTTTACATTTGATTCTCTTAATTTTTTCACATGTGCGGAATATGAAATAATCTGGCCCCGCAGGTAGGCTTTTAAAGACTCCCACAGCAAAGCTTTAGATACAGGGTCAGAGTCTGACTGATTAAAAGAAATGAAATCATCTATCGCCTTAATAATAAATGTGCAGAATTTGTCATCCGATAATAAGGAGGTGTTAAATCTCCATGGTGATAAGTAACAAGGACCCTGTGAGATCTGAATGTCCAGTGAAACTGGAGAATGGTCCAAAATAACTATCGGGTGATACTTTACATCTATAACCTTAGGCAAAAGTTTGGCATCTATAAAAAAAATAATCTATACAGGAAAAAGTGCGATGTACGTGAGAATAAAAGGAATATTGTCTACTAATGGGATTACGTGATCTCCAGGGATCAACATAGCCTCCACTGGACATAAAAGAGAAGAGTGTTTTGGCCATTTGAGAGTGGACAGAGCCAGATCCTTACCGGTCTAAAAGTGGATTAATTGAGCAATTCATGTCCCCAGCAAAAATCAAAAAATGATTATTGAGTGAAGGCAGACTTCAACCAATCAATCAATCAATCAACTTTTTTTTTTATATAGCGCCAGATCACAACAGACAGTTGCCCCAAGGCGCTCTATATTGTAAGGCAAGGCCATACAATAATTATGAAAAACCCCAACGGTCAAAACGACCCCCTGTGAGCAAGCACTTGGCTACAGTGGGAAGGAAAAACTCCCCTTTAACAGGAAGAAACCTCCAGCAGAACCAGGCTCAGGGAGGGGCAGTCTTCTGCTGAGACTGGTTGGGGCTGAGGGAGAGAACCAGGGAAAAGACATGCTGTGGAGGGGGGCAGAGATCGATCACTAATGATTAAATGCAGAGTGATGCATACAAAGCAAAAAGAGAAAGAAACAGTGCATCATGGGAACCCCCCCACAGTCTACGTCTAAAGCAGCATAACCAAGGGATGGTCCAGGGTCACCTGATCCAGCCCCAACTATAAGCCTTAGCAAAAAGGAAAGTTTTAAGCCTAATCTTAAAAGTAGAGAGGGTATCTGTCTCCCTGATCTGAATTGGGAGCTGGTTCCACAGGAGAGGAGCCTGAAAGCTGAAGGCTCTGCCTCCCATTCTACTCTTGCAAACCCTAGGAACTACGAGTAAGCCTGCAGTCTGAGAGCGAAGCGCTCTAATGGGGTAATATGGTACTACGAGGTCCCTAAGATAAGATGGGACCTGATTATTCAAAACCTTATAAGTAAGAAGAAGAATTTTAAATTCTATTCTAGAATTAACAGGAAGCCAATGAAGAGAGGCCAACACGGGTGAGATATGCTCTCTCCTGCTAGTCCCCATCAGTACTCTAGCTGCAGCATTTTGAATTAACTGAAGGCTTTTTAGGGAACTTTTAGGACAACCTGATAATAATGAATTACAATAGTCCAGCCTAGAGGAAATAAATGCATGAATTAGTTTTTCAGCATCACTCTGAGACAAGACCTTTCTGATTTTAGAGATATTGCGTAAATGCAAAAAGGCAGTCCTACATATTTGTTTAATATGCGCCTTGAATGACATATCCTGATCAAAAATGACTCCAAGATTTCTCACAGTATTACTAGAGGTCAGGGTAATGCCATCCAGAGTAAGGATCTGGTTAGACACCATGTTTCTAAGATTTGTGGGGCCAAGTACAATAACTTCAGTTTTATCTGAGTTTAAAAGCAGGAAATTAGAGGTCATCCATGTCTTTATGTCTGTAAGACAATCCTGCAGTTTAGCTAATTGGTGTGTGTCCTCTGGCTTCATGGATAGATAAAGCTGGGTATCATCTGCGTAACAATGAAAACTTAAGCAATACCGTCTAATAATACTGCCTAAGGGAAGCATGTATAAAGTGAATAAAATTGGTCCTAGCACAGAACCTTGTGGAACTCCATAATTAACTTTAGTCTGTGAAGAAGATTCCCCATTTACATGAACAAACTGTAATCTATTAGACAAATATGATTCAAACCACCGCAGCGCAGTGCCTTTAATACCTATGACATGCTCTAATCTCTGTAATAAAATTTTATGGTCAACAGTATCAAAAGCAGCACTGAGGTCCAACAGAACAAGCACAGAGATGAGTCCACTGTCCGAAGCCATAAGAAGATCATTTGTAACCTTCACTAATGCTGTTTCTGTACTATGATGAATTCTAAAACCTGACTGAAACTCTTCAAATAGACCATTCCTCTGCAGATGATCAGTTAGCTGTTTTACAACTACCCTCTCAAGAATCTTTGAGAGAAACGGAAGGTTGGAGATTGGCCTATAATTAGCTAAGATAGCTGGGTCAAGTGATGGCTTTTTAAGTAATGGTTTAATTACTGCCACCTTAAAAGCCTGTGGTACATAGCCAACTAACAAAGATAGATTGATCATATTTAAGATTGAAGCATTAAATAATGGTAGGGCTTCCTTGAGCAGCCTGGCAGGAATGGGGTCTAATAAACATGTTGATGGTTTGGATGAAGTAACTAATGAAAATAACTCAGACAGAACAATCGGAGAGAAAGAGTCTAACCAAATACCGGCATCACTGAGAGCAGCCAAAGATAACGATACATCTTTGGGATGGTTATGAGTAATTTTTTCTCTAATAGTCAAAATTTTGTTAGCAAAGAAAGTCATGAAGTCATTACTAGTTAAAGATAATGGAATACTCAGCTCAATAGAGCTCTGACTCTGTCAGCCTGGCTACAGTGCTGAAAAGAAACCTGGGGTTGTTCTTATTTTCTTCAATTAGTGATGAGTAAAAAGATGTCCTAGCTTTACGGAGGGCTTTTTTATAGAGCAACAAACTCTTTTTCCAGGCTAAGTGAAGATCTTCTAAATTAGTGAGACGCCATTTCCTCTCCAACTTACGGGTTATCTGCTTTAAGCTACGAGTTTGTGAGTTATACCACGGAGTCAGACACTTCTGATTTAAAGCTCTCTTTTTCAGAGGAGCTACAGCATCCAAAGTTGTCTTCAATGAGGATGTAAAACTATTGACGAGATACTCTAACTCCCTTACAGAGTTTAGGTAGCTACTCTGCTCTGTGTTGGTATATGACATTAGAGAACATAAAGAAGGAATCATATCCTTAAACCTAGTTACAGCGCTTTCTGAAAGACTTCTAGTGTAATGAAACTTATTCCCCACTGCTGGGTAGTCCATCAGAGTAAATGTAAATGTTATTAAGAAATGATCAGACAGTAGGGAGTTTTCAGGGAATACTGTTAAGTCTTCAATTTCCATACCATAAGTCAGAACAAGATCTAAGATATGATTAAAGTGGTGGGTGGACTCATTTACTTTTTGAGCAAAGCCAATAGAGTCTAATAATAGATTAAATGCAGTGTTGAGGCTGTCATTCTCAGCATCTGTGTGGATGTTAAAATCGCCCACTATAATTATCTTATCTGAGCTAAGCACTAAGTCAGACAAAAGGTCTGAAAATTCACAGAGAAACTCCCAGTAACGACCAGGTGGACGATAGATAATAATAAATAAAACTGGTTTTTGGGACTTCCAATTTGGATGGACAAGACTAAGAGACAAGCCTTCAAATGAATTAAAGCTCTGTCTAGGTTTTTGATTAATTAATAAGCTGGAATGGAAGATTGCTGCTAATCCTCCGCCCCGGCCCGTGCTACAAGCATTCTGACAGTTAGTGTGACTCGGGGGTGTTGACTCATTTAAACTAACATATTCATCCTGCTGTAACCAGGTTTCTGTTAGGCAGAATAAATCAATACGTTGATCAATTATTATATCATTTACCAACAGGGACTTAGAAGAAAGAGACCTAATGTTTAATAGACCACATTTAACTGTTTTAGTCTGTGGTACAGTTGAAGGTGCTATATTATTTTTTCTTTTTGAATTTTTATGCTTAAATAGATTTTTGCTGGTTATTGACTTCCAAACAACCTATTCATAAACCCTGGATTATCAAAGTTTGGTGCATAAACGTTAACCAATAGAACTGGAGAATTAAAAATTGTGCCCAAAACAATCAAATATCTGCCGTCTGTCAGAAATGGAATTAGTCAGTGTAAATTGAACAGATTTACCAATCAAAATGGCAACCCCCTGGCCTTACTTTTGAAGTTAGAATGGAAGACTTCAGACACCCGTGGACATCTCAAGCTGACCTGATCCTTGTTTCTCATATGTGTCTCCTGCAAAAGAATTATATCAGGTTTCAAAGGTTTCAAATGACAAAACACTCTAGATCATTTAACAGCACTCCCCAAACCTTTAATATTCCAACTAATAAACTTAACAGATGTACCTATGGTACTGGCCATTTATAATAATGAAAAGATTGACATTGACAGTTTTGGTTTTGTTTTTGCCAGCCCCCAAAAAAGGAGAAAAGAAAAAGGGATGGGAAAAATAAATAAATAAATACAAAACTCACACCCACCCTCATGCCCCCCCCCACCACCCCCCCGCACCTACCAATACCCTATCCCCAAACGACAGGACACCAGTGCAGACGCTACAAGGAGCCAAAAACCAAAATGAAAAACTCAGGGCTTTGAACCTGCGCATTATCCTCACAACACTCGAAACCTAGAAGGGCTCCTGTGAAGTAAAAAAACTTGACTGACAGGGCAAATTAGAAGTAGTAAAAATAACAATACAATTTGAAATCACAGTACTATTAAGGGCACATGGTCGTACCTCAAATAAAAAATAAAATAATCTAAATGAATAAATAAAAAAACAATAACTGTGTAAGCAAATGTGTACGTACTCAAAGAAATGATCACCTTATAAAACTTTGACATCAGTGGCAGAACAATGTCTAACTATATATAAAGCTATCCTGTGTAAACTAACAGTATAAAGTGCGTTTCATATTAAATGGGACAGCACCCTGGTTACAGAACAGTTTTACTTGAGAGTTTTCACAAGAGAGTTTTCACAAAGATATTGGCTTCTCCTGGAGATGTGAATTCTCTCGTGATCCCCTTACTTGTAATCCGGAGACGGGCAGGGTGTACTATACCAAACCGTATATCTGGTATGTCCTTAAGCTGGCGTCGTACGTCGTTGAAGGTGGCTCTGGCTCTGGATGTGCGAGCGGTATAGTCCAGGAATACGGAGATCACCTTGTCCCCAATCTTGATCCGCTGTTGAGCTCTGGCACGTCTCAGGATGTCAGCACAGTCTGAGTAGTAATGCAAACGTGCAATAATAGGACGGGGCCGACCACCAGACAGAGGCTGAGAAGATCTGTGCGCACGGTCAATCAAAGGTGGCTTGTCAAGACCGAAAGCCTCTTTCAGCAGGGTTGATACAGTGTTAGCATTGACAACACTATTTTCCTCCGAGTAACCCACAATTCTAACGTTCTGGCGGCGGCTCCTTGATTCTAAGTCATCACATTTATTTTCTAGGGCAGCAACTTGGTTTGAGAGTTTTTCAACTTTAGAGATTGGAGTGAAACTACATCATCTGTGCAGGTTGATAGTGAGCTCTCCATGTCCCGTACAGTCGCCTTTAGCTCGCCCACCTCTGTGCTCACGGCCGCTAAGCTAACAGTTAGCTCAGTTTTCACATCTTGTAGCGCCGCTTTTATTTTGGATAAGTTATCCGACATAGCCATCGCCAGCTCGGCTCTAAATATGCTTACCACCTCATCTCGAAGGCTAGTGAGCAACTCAGTCTTAAAATCTTGAGAAACAGAATCCAGAGCTGGAGATGAAGGGGTTAGCTGTGCAGGGGCCGAATCACTTGAGGTCGAGGATGTAGCCGGAGCACCAGGCTGCGCATGTGCTGTCGTGGAGTTACTTCAAGTTTTAGGTTTTGGGGGCATGTCGAGAGTAAAAAAGTACAAAAAGTGCCAAAAAAGTGAAGTTAAAGTGCCACAATGACTCGCCACAGAGTAATAAAAGACCCTGGTATACAATTTTGAGCGTTTTCACGGGAGCCCCCCCAAAACACGTCTTACTCCATTAGTTGCTAAGCCGGAAGTGGTAACATCCAATCTGAGCTAATCAAAGCAGCAGCAATGTCAGCATGGATGGCGCTGCGCCGCGAAGGAAGGGAGCGTGTGAATTTTCACTCCTCTCCGCTCTGTTTGCTGCTTGCCATGAGCCACGGTCCTTCTCCTCCCCGTCTTCATGGGAACATTGTCAGACCTTCCCCACGTAGAGCAGGTGACCCTTTTTACTGTTTTTGTTTTGGCAATGGTGAATCTGATTAAAACTAATCCACTAAGTTGGTGTGATGTCATTGTTTTATTATTGGCATGGCATGGACATTCGGAACCAAGCAGCAGGAGTGAGTTAACTGGCAAAGTGGCAGATATTAATGATCTAGTGTGTTTGTCTGAGAGTTGGCTTCCCCTCAGAAAAGCCACGTTAATGAAGAACGAATAAAAACTCCGGTGGGACACGGCGGTTGAGCCTCGTTTCTTGATTGCACCAAGAGTCCTGGTTAGCGACTTTAATCCACAAAAAAAAGTGAGTCACCATTGATATCTTTAAATGGCTTTGACAAAGTTTAACATGTGGTACGCTACATTTGTTTTAGAGCTGAAACAACTAATTGATTAAAACTGATTATTAAAATAGTTGTTAACTAATTTAGTCGATTAGAATAGATTTGTATACTGTATAATGTGTTTATTGTATTTATTGAGGAAAAAAGCATGTGCCCCCACTACGCCACATTTTAGGGAATTGCTGACATTGATTTTTGCCAGGAAAAAATTTCAGTCAGATGAAAATGAATTACTTTAACCCATGTGTTAGCAAGATTACATCAAAATTACTGCTCGGATTTTGATGAACTTTTCACCACAGATATTAGAGCAAGGAAGACTCCACTAAATCTTGGAGGTGATCTGTATCTGGATTCTGGACGAAGTTTCACTTTATATAGGCTTTGAAGGATTACTGTTAACAGGATCACATCAAAACTATAACATGGATTTTTATGAAATTTTCACCACAGATACATATTAGGCCAAGGAAGACTCCATTAAATTTTGGAGGTGATCCATATCCAGATTATGGATCAAGTCTCACTTTATATAGGTTTTGAAGGATTACGTGAAAACTACTTCATGGATTCTCACCACATTTTCACCACGGATACATAATAGGCCATGGAAAACTCAACTGAATTTTGGAGCTGATCCAGATCTGGATTTCGATTCTGGATCACGATTTCCCTTTACAGGCTTTGAAGGATTACTTCAAAACTACTTCACAGATTCTCACAAAATTTGCACCACAAATAGATATAAGGGCATGGAAGATTCCACTGAATTTTGGAGAGAATATGAATCAAGATTACACTTTATATAGGCTTTGAAGGATTACGTCAAAACTACTTCATGGATTCTCACCAAATTTGCACCACAGAGACATATTAGGGCATGGAAGACTTCACTGCCTTTTGGAGGTGATCCACATCCGGATTGGCAGACGTCAGAAATCTCTGATTTCTCTTGTTGTATAGTCAACAGTTGAAATTTTTAAATACATCCCGGGGAGAAACCCCAGTTTAAATGGGACTTTACACTTTTGGCCTTAAAAAGAGTGCCCCCCCCTAAGAGGAATGCAAGACCCCTCTGAAAATGTGTCTCTGCCAACTTGATGTGAAACATAAAAAACAAGTAAAATTCTGCTTACATATTGTAAATGTAATTATTGCATAATAACATAGCACACAGTGACACATATGTGTATGGTCCAAGCCACCTGCCCTCAAACTGTCCACCCTTCTGAGCCACATCTTTCATGTTCTTCCCCAGAACCAGCAGACCAGCCCCGAGGTCGAACACTCCAACACCCTTCATCTTCCTCCTTGCATACTCTTCCTCTTCCATATTCTTCAACACCTGAAAATATATCAAATGCATGTGAAACGTTGATGAAAAGGACTTTAGAAAACTACTATATGAAACACATTTATAAGTTTTCCCATACTTAATAATCTAAGAAGCATTAATTATTATATAACTGCTATACTGTGCTGTTAAATAATTACTCTTATATGAGCGAGCCCACTCATGGTACAGGGAGGCTCAAACAGGAAATGACAAATTGAGTCCACAGTGAAACAGGAAATGTCAAACACTTCCTGGATTAACCATTCCTGCATTGACAACAGAGATCTCACAGGAATTCAGTCGAAAGTTGGCATTGAAACCGGAAATGACAACTTTTGAGTCCACAGTGAAACAGGAAATGTCAAATGCTGAACACTTCCTGAAAAGAAAAAAAAAAAAAAAAAAAAGTACACGAGATTAACCTGTTTTTCAGTACGCTGTTTTTGATGTGGTATGTTCATCCTCTAAGGTTTTTGTGTTACTTTTTTTTTTTTTAATTGAGACAAACAAAAGACAGAAGATCTCATGTGAATAGAGATCTTGCGGAATTTCAGTGGAAAGTCGACACTGAAACCGGAAATGGCAAATTTTGACTTGACACTGAAACAGGGAATGCAAAAATGAGAGGCAGCGTGCACCTTCACAGCCCATGAGGTCAGTCAATGACTATTTAGTGTGTAAAATACATAAAGGTTTTTAGCCATGCTAATGCTCCCCAGAACCATTTACTGAAAATAAAGTCTGAAGGATCTTAAGGCCCTTTCCCACCTTAAAGATTTAACCAGCATATGCCGCCCGTATTAAAAAATGCTGGCATACATCTAATAAGTTATGTTTGTTTTTTTGTTTAATGGGTAAGGTTTTTATAAGTTACGTGCACATTGAAGCACACTGATATACGCCCCAATACGCTGAGCACCTCAAAGAATTTTGGGTATGCTGAAAATTTTAAATGCTTTGCCAGCGTATGACTCATATGTCCCGCACATGCAGGACATAAGTTGTAGGTAAGTTATTGTATGATTGTTGACACACATTTCTTGTAATTTACTCATAAGTCAAAATACGTCCATTAATGCTGTCCACTGATTGGCTGAAAGCTGCAGCCCTCATACGAACAGACTGTTTCAAATATCAAACCATTCACACACGGAATAAATATAAAGTCTTACCTGTTCATTTCAACATCACAGTCTGGCAAAAAAGTTTATCCACATAAAGCCTCCTTGGAAAACGACATCTGAAAATACTTTAATTCCTTGTCATGGCTGAAGAAATGTCCGTCTGTGACATCGGCCCTTTGCGGACTTGGCTCCATCAGATCATGGCTTGGACATCGGCCCTTTGCACACGTGGCTCCATCAGCTCATGGCTTGGACATCGGCCCTTTGCGCACGTGGCTCCATCAGATCATGGTTTCGATGGCAGCACTTTGCATACTTGGCTCCCTCAGATCATGGTTTGTGCACCGGAGGTTGTCCATCAAGTGGCTGTGTTTGCAGTGCCTAGCGTGGCCCGGTGTCCCATCTGCTACAGCTGCTGCAGGTGAATCCGTTGCTCTCTGCCATCAGCAGAGCCTCAACCCCCCCCCCCCCCCCCCCCCCCTCTCTTTGTCATCTCTTAAGCTTGAAGTAAAAAAAAAAATTTGTACGGATTTTCTATAGTAAACTACTGTGTATAAAAATTAGCAGTTCTGATGCTCCTGTGCAGTGACACACATTTGTACACTTTTCCATGTTTTGGCCTGATGCCACGTTCTTTTGGCTTTAAAGTATTGCTGTAGCAAAGATAAAAAAAAAAAAAAAAAAAAGGCTTCATTTAACAAAATTTGGCCCTCAAAATGCAGTCACTGAGACTGTGACACCAGGATAAGTTCTCCCCAATGGAGTGGGGGACGTCTCATTTTGTGGAACAAAAGTTTTGGTCAGTTTTAGTATGTTGTCTGTTTTACAACATTTGGAAAGAGGTGTCATTTGATTTAAAATGGCAATTCACTTCGAAGTGATTGATTCCAGAATAATCCGTCTTTCCACATTTACTCGGCAGAGAGCCACAGCAAATCCCACAACACACACGGAGTGGAGGATATTATCATTATTATTATTATTTTCATGAGGGACAGTA
Source organism: Thalassophryne amazonica (assembly GCF_902500255.1). Classification (NCBI taxonomy): domain Eukaryota; kingdom Metazoa; phylum Chordata; class Actinopteri; order Batrachoidiformes; family Batrachoididae; genus Thalassophryne; species Thalassophryne amazonica. Next base: position 130,696,652 of record NC_047105.1, read on the forward strand.
ACTTTAGTTTAGGAACCAGAGAAGCGGGAGATATTAATGTTGCAGTCAACGGCAAAGAATCACGTCATTGGCTGCCCCACAAAAAAGGCATGTTAATGACAAACGTATAAAAATTGTTCGTGTGAAGCAGCGGATGATTCTCGAAAGAAAAAAAAAAAAAAAAGAGTCCCGTTTCGCGACTTTAAGCGACTTCTTTAAATGGCTTTGATATAGGTTGAAGAATAAACTGTGGACATGCGGGTCTACAATCAACGTAGAGAAATGATCATTATCCCGTTACACACCATCAAAAATAACGTAACGGCCCAACTGCAGTGTAATTATTTATTTTAACAGCGTAACGGACTTACGCTGGAGATGGTGAAGAGCTTCACTCATTTATGTCGGCGACAAGCATATTAATACAATGATATAGTATTATTATAAAATATATAATATGTTTTAATATAATCTATTGCTAGTCAGACATACACACCTGCTCATCCACAGCCTTGATGTCATTCTCTGTGCTCTCAACAAGGGTAGAGACATCCTCCTCAGTCAAGGCCTTCTCCAACTCATCCAAATTCACCTCCATTTTTTCCTCATGTTCCAAGTGATGAGGCCTCCAAACCTTCCTCCTGAACATGAGAAAGAAGGGGGTGAACTTGGTGGATTTCTGCTTCTGGTTCCTCATGGAGAAGGCGACCTGATCCAGCAGCGTATCCCAGTCATCCTGCTGGTCATTCACAAGTCTCCCGAGCCTGTCTTTGAGGGTCTGGTTTGTCCTCTCCTCCAGTCCTGAAACATAGTTAATGCAAAAAGAACATGACAAAATAACCAAATGTTTATAGCTCATTAACACAATTACGATTCTAATGAGTATAAATGACAAATCAAATGTAATACTACATATCAACATACATGACTGCATAAAACAGGGTTATTTGATTACCATTGCTGATATATGATCATTTATCAATTATATTGATGGGTATACCATTGGTTATAAAATGGAGCTATAGTGAAATAGAATATTTCATGTCCAAATATTTTGGCTATGAGGACATACCACTGGTCTGAGGTCTGTTCACAGATGTTACCATCATCTTCACCTTAAACTTCTCTGCCAACGCTTGGTTTATCTGGTTGATAAACTCTCCTCCCTGGTCCGACAACAGCTTTTCAGGTGCTCCCCATCTGTAAACACACAACTGTTGCAGTGAAAGGGCAGCAAATTACATTATGTTACAAGTACGTATCTTACATTTATAGTGAGGCAAATAAGTATTTGATTCACTGTTGATTTTGCAAGTTTTCACACCTACAAAGAACAGAGAGGTCTGTAATTTTTATCGTAGGTATACTTTGACTGTGAGAGACAGAATCTAAAAAAACAAATGCAGAAAATGACATTGGATGATTTTTAAATAATTAATTTGCATTTTGTTGCATGAAATAAGTATTTGATATAATAGAAAAAACAGACCTTAATATTTGGTACAGAAACCTTTACAATTACAGAGGTCAGATGTTTCCTGTAGTTCTTGACCAAGTTTGCACACTGCAGCAGGGATTTTGGTCCACTCCTCCAAACAGATCTTCTCCAGATCTTTCAGGTTTCGAGTTTCAGCTCCCTCCAAAGATTTTCTATTGAGTTCAGGTCTGGAAACTGGCCAGGCCACTCCAGGACCTTGAAATGCTTCTTACAGAACCACTCCCTAGTTGCCCTAGCTGTGTGTTTCAGGTCATTGTCATGCTGGAAGACCCACCACAATCCATCTTCAGTGCTCTTACTGAGGGAAGGAGGCTGTTTGCTAAAACCTCACGATAGATAACCCCATTCATCCTCCCTTCAATACAGGTGCAGCCATCCTGTCCCCTTTGCAGAAAAGCTCCCCCAAAAATGATGTTTCCACCCCCATGCTTCATGGCTGGGATGGTTTTCTTGGGGTTGTTCTCATCCTCCAAACACGTCGAGTGGAGTTGTTACCAAAAAGCTCTATTTTGTCTCATCTGACCCCATGACCTTCTCCCATGCTTCCTCTGGATCATCCAGATGGTCACTGGCGAACATCAAATGGGCCTGGACATGTGCTGGCATGACCAAGGGGATCTTGCCGCCCTGCAGGATTTTAAACCATGACGGCGTAGTGTGTTACTAATGTAATCTTTGCGACTGTGGTCCCAGCTCTCTTCAGGTCATTGACCATGTCCTCCCGTGTAGTTCTGAGCTTTCTTAGAATCATCCTTACCTCACAAGTCAAGAGCTGCATGGATCCTCAGACCGAGGAAGATTGGCAGGCATCTTGTGTTTCTTCTATTTGCCTACTGTCCTGTAGCCCATCCCAGCCTTATGCAGGTCTACACTTTTGTCCCTGGTGTCCTTAGACAGCTCTGTGATCTTGGCTATGGTGGACAGGTTGTAGTGTGACTGATTGAGTGTGTGGACAGGTGTCTTTTATACAGGTAGCAAGTTCAAACAGGTGCAATTAATACAGGTATTTCATAGCAATAAAAATGCTAATTAATTATTTAAAAAGCATACAATATGATTTTCTGATTCTGTCTCTCACAGTTGAAGTGTACCTACGATAAAAATTACAGACCTCTCCATTCTTTGTGTTTAGGAAAACGTGCAAAATCGACAGTGGATCAAATACTTATTTGCCTCACTGTAGATATTAAACATATATCTATTACGCATGTCACTTATGTAGACCAATTCTTAGACACCCAAACATAAGTAATAGGTTCAAGCGTATAATTTGTGGCCATGGTGTATGACAACATTAATGAAAAAGTAATAATAAATACCTCAGGAAGAAAGTCTCCAGGGCCTTTGCCACAGCCTCTCCACTCTTGGTCGGTATTGCATGGAAGTCAACAAACTTCGTGAAATAGTCTGTCAACGTTAGGATGTATTGATTCCCACGAGGCGTAAGTTTCAAAGGGCCAACCAAGTCCATCTCCACCGTATGCCAGGGTCCCACCACCTTAATTGGCTTCAAGTCAGGGGCCATCAAGATCAGTTTTGCCTGACACTGACAGAGATCACAAAATTCGTACCATAGAAAGGTGGAAAAAGTTATATACAGAATCCATAGCAATCAAAATCAATACAAATCTGCTACACTAACCATAAATGCCACATCTGACTGAGAAAAAAATTTAACAATATTTTATCAATATTTGACAGAAAATGTATAGGGCTATTTATTACATAGATCAATTTTAAGTCATCGACACACTCACATAACGTCTCACATCCTCCTTCATCCCACGCCAATAGTAGGTCATCCCCAGCTTCTGCTGAGTGGCATTAACCCCAGCATGTGCAGACAGATCAACTGTGTGACAGTGCCACAAAAGACGCATCTTCTCCTTCTTGTCCGTCACAACCATCAGTCTCTTGTTAAGATGACGGCTTGTCTGTCCCACATGGGTGTTGTAATACAGCTTTCCATCTGAGGAAAAAAAAACAACATAGTCTAGATTAATAAATCATTTACATGAAGCCACACATCGATAATATTAAAAAGTACATGTCACAGTCCTTTCCGCTGACAGACATCTGCATCCTCTGGTGTATTGACCTAATTCCTGGTGCAATGCATTGTGGTCTAGCTTGGGGACAAAAATGAGTTCAACATGGCTAAAATCAAGTGGCACATGCAACTTGAAACTTGGAAAGTTGTCGATTTGTGATCCTACTTGATGTCAAGATGTGTGCCAACAGGTGAACATCATAATGCTGAATTAGTAGACAACTGTAAATTGGAAAGGAAACTGAATTTTCAGCCATCAGTTAGTGGACAAGTTCATCATGATAGTGTTGAAGAGGACAGGCTCAGCCAACTCTCTTTGCCAGATCCTGACAAGTTGGAACACAGATGGGAAGAAAGTCCACCATCTTTCCCAGATCTGGCCCAGATTTTTGTGGGAAAATTACTTTGATAAACATAATTAAAAATTCACTTCAATGTCAATGATTTTTTTTTAAATAAACAGCAGATCTTGACCTGCCAATACTGCCTGATTGGCACTGCAGTAAATGTTCTAAATTTTAATATTTTACAACTCCAATGAAGTTGGGACATTGTGTGAAATGTAAATAAAAATGGAATACAATGATTCGCAAATCCTCTTCAACCTATATTCTGTTGAATACACCACAAAGTTCAAACTGATAGACATTTTTGTTTTTGTGCAAATATTTGCTCATTTTGAAATGGATGCCTGCAACACATTTCAAAAAAGCTGGGACAAGGGCAACAAAAGACTAGGAAAGCTGATAAATGCTCAGAGAACACCTGTTTGAAACATCCCACAGATGAACAGGTTAATCGGAAACAGGTGAGTGTCACGATTGAGTGTAAAAGGGGCATTCCCAAAAGGCTCAGCCGTTCACAAGCAAAGATGGGGCAAGTATCACCACTTTGTGAACAACTGCATGAAAAAATAGTCTAACAGTTTTACTTTCGGCATTGATTTCAGTACACTAGCAGCTACTGACACAACGAGGAGGAGGAGAAATAATAAAGACAATTTATCTTTACACCATACAGACTCGCTGGCATATCACGCAAGTCATCAACAGGCATACAGTTTTAACTTATGGCTTAAATTTTCACCAAACTAATTCCAGACAAGTTATTTAAATTAACGTCACGTCTGGAGTTTTATAAAGTGAAAATATAAGCTATCCGATTGTTAAGCGCTGACGTAATGCATCACCTGATAAATCTGTTTCCGGGTCCAAAGACCTCCAAGTTTACAGTTAAAGTTACGTCTGTTTGATCCTTTTAAGGATTTACAGTTTAAGTTTAGTTTGTGTTTTCATTGTGTGCAAACCTCCGTCCCTCCCTTCTCCGCCTCTGTTAACCGCATTTGTCTGGTTCTATGGTCAGAATACTTAATAAAACTTTTTTTTTCTTTTACTTTACATATTTTATTATGCACAGGTTAAAATATACATGTTTGTTTGTTAATAAAAAATAATTACAATAAACAGGACGTTAAAGTGCAAACTTCACTTTCTCCCCGAACGACATGAACAGGAAGCGATCGCAGCTCGCAGCAACTCCCACTGAAAATAATGGAGAAACAACCTGAGCGTCTGACATTTTTACATAAAACAAACGCAGTAACAACGTCTAAAAACCCAGTTAATATATCCAGGAGAGTTTTAGGCACAATATACAAAGAGCTTTATGTTGCGATGTTAATGCTGTTGTCCGTGTGCAGCGGTGTAAGCGCAGCCTGATCAGATCGTCTCAGTGCAGTTCTCAATGTTAATGACAGCGGGCCTTTTTTGCTTGGAGCCGGAAGCTGAAAATCACATGATGCGTTACGTCACACTTAACTGGATATGTTTTAGTTTTAAAGTAATGCACTAATTTTGAAGGTTTTAGTGTTTGGACAGACATACATGCTGCAGTGCATTATGGGTAAGGTTTCACAACAGGAGAAATGCACTGAGATGCTCTGAGCAGGCTGCACTTTAATCGCTGCACACAGACAACAGCATTAAAATCTTTGTATATTGTGCCTAAAGTCTAGTGAATATATTCTCTGGGTTTATAGATGTTATTGTGTTTGTTTTCTGTAAACATGCTAGAAACACAGGATGTGTGAGCTGCAATCGTTTCCTGTTCATGTCATTCTGGGGAAAAGTGAAGTTTGCTCTTTAACCTCCTGCTTATTGTCCTTTACAACACTGTTTGTCGTCTTTGTTCCAGAGTAAAGTATGTATAAGATGTCTGAAATTCAGTTTGCGTTCATTAAATTCCATGCAGATTAAACGTAGCAGACACAGATTATTAGGAATATTTGTTTTAGCAAGTTTTCAGGGTCTCTACTCCATCTACTGGCAAGTAGATGGCAGTGCTCATGGCAATATTTACCTTATTGAGATATCCCATAATCCTTTGCATAGCCTCTTGCTGCAGCCTCTTATTAATGTGATGAAAAGCATAGAAATGTACATTTTGGTTGTATAATGTTCATTTACAATTGAATTTGATAAACGCAAACCGAATTTCAGACATCTTATATATTACTCTGGAACAAAGAGGACAAACATTGTTATAAAGGAGAATAAGAAGGATGTTAAAGAGCAAACTTCACTTTTCCCCCAAAATGACATTAACAGGAAATTATTTCAGCTCACACAACCTGATGGCCCAGTCACACGGCACTTAATGAAGGGCAACGAAGCCGTGATGAAACAAGAAATCTGGACTTTCGTTGGCATCATTTAACGTTTGCGCAGCTTCGTTCCTGCAGCTGGCGCTTCGTCAGGATTTTTAAACTATTGAAAAATTTGAACAAAGGGCAACAAAAACCTCAAATCTTCCGTGTTTCGTTTTGCTGTCGTTCTTGACTTTTTTTAATAGTTTGTTTAGTTTTTGTAACATTATTGTTTAATTTGACTTCGTTCAAGCAGCTGAATGTTTTCACACAGTGCAGAAGCCGATTTCTGAGCACTGGGGCTGCTGATGCATTCATGTACCGTTGGAAATTACAGGGCAGACTCAACCTGTTTGCTTGGATTTTTTTTTATCTGGGTGGAGAGTCAGGTTCAATGCGCTCAGGCACCTTATATAGGGAAGAATTAATATTTTGTGTGGATACAATGCTGAATTTGAAACAACAAAAAAGTTGTGTAATTTCTAATGGTACTTGAATGCAGTACCAAAAAAAAAACAAAAAAAAAAAAAAAACACACACACAAGCAAAAACTTACCTTCTAGCTCGTACTTCCCTTTGCCCAGAGCATTCCTCACCACCCTCTTCTGGTTTTTGGTAAAACTACGGGGATAAGTGCCATCCAACAAGTACTGCTTGATCACCTCCATCTGTTCATTGTGATCACGAACAGTCTTTCCGTCGTCCACAGCAACCTCCAAAATTCTCTCTTCAGTGGCATCCATTTTCACTAGATATAGATACAGATATAAACATATATTTAAAGAGCAAGATCCCACACGTTTTATTCCTTCGGCGACAAAGCGAGAAGTGAACCCAAGTGGGGGGGTTGCTGAACTCTGGCTCAGAGTTCAGCAGTTTGGAGTCATGATGTTGATACATGAGCTTCATATTTTATGAACTGTGTGCATAGTTCCATTTTTGTGTGTGTAAAATGGGCAGTGGATATTCTTTCGTGACCAGAAGAGGACTTACTTTGGCTATTTGTCCGGACACGCTGTGATTAGTCGAGCATGAAGACGTCATCTCATGAACACTTTAGCTGATAACTGGGTTTTTAATATTTTTGTGATGCGGTTTTTTATTTTGTCATTTGTAACCATACCCCTTCCACTAACCCTAGTCATAACCATAACTCCCCCCAGACCCCCGTCGTCACTCTCTCATACTCCTGTAACAGCATGTTCTGGACAAATAGCAAACATAGCCCTCTTCCAGTCACAGAAGAATGTCGGACTGGTTATTTCCACACCACAGTGGTGCATATTGCGCAATGCCGATGTGCAATTTGCACCACCGCCATACTGCATTTTGGGATGGTGTGGGCAGTTCATGCGGTAAGACATTTTGAAATACTTGTAATTTGAATCACATATTTAACTGTAAAATCTGAATTTATTTGATCTTGAATCATCACTGGTTAATTAGAGAAGAAACTGTACAGATATTTTGTGTCATTGCCGTAATTCATCATTTGTGAACTGCATAATATAATATACAAAGAGTTCATGGTGCCCCTGGCCTAGGCACCCCTGGGCAGTTTTAAAATCAGGGTACATAAGCGGATTTTAAAGATAAAGTCGGGTTTAATGACCAGGTGGAAATGACCAACAAAGTTTAGTTTGCCATACATGGACAACTACTACTGGTCTATCAGCAGCAATGGTCACTTGGTTTGATGCCCCATTTGTTTACCAGCAGAACTCTAATTACATTGTTTTTTACCAAAATATGTCATTGCCAGGATGTCTAATTTTGATGGGCTGCCAGAACTATTATTTATTTAGTAGGTAACCACTAAATGGACTAACTTCCTTATCAAAGCCTACTGTATAACCAAAGGTGCACATAACTGGTACTCATGGTGCTCATGTGTGCTAAAAATTACTGATGCACAGCAGACAGCAGAAAACACTTTTCCTACAATCTGTCACTGCATTCCTCCTATGAAGTGCTTCCTTTGCGTTTTCTGCTGCGCATCATTTATTTTTAGCATGCACAAGCACCATGAGTACCAGTTATGTGCATGCCTGTGTATAACAATCTAACTCCCAGGATCATTGCCCAGTGGGAAAACAGCTTGAAACAGACATTCAAAAATAAAGTGTGTTGTCTGTCAAAAATGTCCTCTCCCGAAATAGAGTGCATTTCAAACTCAAGCATCAGTGTTATGTGAATAATATTTTTTTGTTGTTTGAAAGAGGTAATCATGATCTGTGATGCCACAAAAGGATGTGTACTTAAGTCACTCAAATGTCTTTAATATTGGGGTGTAACTCTCCGTCTGTCAAAAACTGTCCTCTCCAGAAATGCTTATAGTCAGTCCATCACTATTTGAGAATGCAGGAAGACAATCGCAGTTTTAATTTTAATGTTGTTTAATTTTATACAAAAAAAGCAGATCACAGACATGACACAAAACTAAAGTCATTTCAAATGGCAACTCTGTGGCTTTAAGAAACACTATAAGAAATCAGGAAAAAATAATTGTGGCAGTCAGTAACGGTTACTTTTTTAGACCAAGCAGAGGGGAAAAAAAATGGACTCACTCAATTCTGAGGAATAAATTATGGAATCACCCTGTAAATTTCCATCCCCAAAACTAACACCTGCATCAAGTCAGATCTGCTCGTTAGTCTGCATCTAAAAAGGAGTGATCACACCATGGAGAGCTGTTGCACCAAGTGGACTGAAATGACTCATGGCTCCAACACGAGAGATGTCAATTGAAACAAAGGAGAGGATTATCAAACGCTTACAAGATGGTAAATCACGCAATGTTGCAAAAGATGTTGGTTGTTCACAGTCAGCTGTGTATAAACTCTGGACCAAATACAAACAACATGGGAAGGTTGTTAAAGGCAAACATACTGGTAAACCAAGGAAGACATCAAAGCATCAAGACAGAAAACTTAAAGCAATATGTCTCAAAAATCGAAAATGCACAACAAAACAAATGAGGAACGAATGGGAGGAAACTGGAGTCAACGTCTGTGAAGGAACTGTAAGAAACCGCCTAAAGGAAATGGGATTTACATACAGAAAAGCTAAACGAAAGCCATCATTAACACCTAAACAGAAAAAACAAGGTTACAATGGGCTAAGGAAAAGCAATCATGAGCTGTGGATGACTGGATGAAAGTCATATTCAGTGATGAATCTCGAATCTGCATTGGGCAAGGTGATGATGCTGGAACTTTTGTTTGGTGCCGTTCCAATGAGATTTATAAAGATGACTGCCTGAAGAGAACATGTACATTTCCACAGTCATTGATGATATGGGGCTGCATGTCAGGTAAAGGCACTGGGGAGATGGCTGTCATTACATCATCAATAAATGCACAAGTTTACATTGATATTTTGGACACTTTTCTTATCCCATCAATTGAAAGGATGTTTGGGGATGATGAAATCATTTTTCAAGATGATAATGCATCTTGCCATAGAGCAAAAACTGTGAAAACGTTCCTTGCAAAAAGACACATAGGGTCAATGTCATGGCCTGCAAATAGTCCGGATCTTAATCCAACTGAAAATCTTTGGTGGAAGTTGAAGAAAATGGTCCATGACAAGACTCCAACCTGCAAAGCTGATCTGGCAACAGCAATCAGAGAAAGTTGGAGCCAGATTGATGAAGAGTACTGTTTGTCACTCATTAAGTCCATGCCTCAGAGACTGCAAGCTGTTATAAAAGCCAGAGGTGGTGCAACAAAATACTAGTGATGTGTTGCAGCGTTCTTTTGTTTTTCATGATTCCATAATTTTTTCCTCAGAATTGAGTGAGTCCATATTTTTTTCCCTCTGCTTGGTCTAAAAAAAGTTACCGTTACTGACTGCCACAATTTTTTTTCCTGATTTCTTATAGTGTTTGTTAAAGCCAGAAAGTTGCCACTTGAAATGACTAGTTTTGTGTCATGTCTGATCTGCTTCTTTTTTTTTCTACAAAATTAAACAACTGAATGAACATCCTCCGAGGCCGGTGATTCCATTATTTTTGCCAGGGGTTGTACATACTTACATCAACTGCTTTTAGTAGACAGCATATATGAGTAGATTGCACTAATCTTAGTCTGTCCTAGAATTACAGTTTATGCAATTCCTATGCATAAATATATTTTACTTAGAGAAGTAAATTCTGAAATATCAAAATTATCTCTCAATTTCCTCTTGGAGTACACCTCTTCAAAACTTTGCAACAAAACTGCGCTGATGACTGAATTGATAATTTTATGATGCCATGAAAGAACAAAAATAAGCTCAGTAATCTGTCTTTCAAAGTTGATCCATTATTTTGGGGTGCCAAATATTGTAAATACCAAATTTGAGCTTTATGTTTCCATTCAGATCTGATATATTGCTTTCTGAATATGCAAATACAGGTTCAAAATTGGTTCGTGCCATGTTACAGTACCCTACTTTCACATTTTTTTTTTCCACTATGAAGGCATTTTAGCTAGACCAAAAAAAAAAAACCAAACAAAAAAAAATCTGACATAAAGTTGGTATATGCTCTCCACAAATTATGAAGTGGATGAGCACTTGCCCACATGGTCTAATCATAAAGAGACTGGAGGCCTATTTTTGACATTCTACAATCATGTTTGATTTTCAAGAGTCAATAACTGAAAAACCCTTAAAATTACGACCATAATGTTTTACACGCATACAACTAGTACCCCAGATATGTGTATTCTACAATATGAAGATTATCCATTGAACCCCTTCTTTAGTACAGCTCTTTGAAATTTTGTAATTTTTTTGGAGAATGGACAAACTGCCATTTTTGTGATGCTACAGAATGAAAATTTAGCTCTGTATACTATTTTTTAAATTTACTACTGTATCTGGAGTGCCCAAACAGGGTGTGCAGTATTCAAAATTTGAGCTTTATATCTGCATTTTTAGCTGAGATAATGCCTTTTAAAAATGAACAAAAGTTCAAAATGCGGAAGATTTTGGAAAATCTGATGATTTCACACGGAATGACCCATCTGGCCATTGTGCGGGATCAATTTTCTTTCATGCAGCTTCATGTTGGTACAGACAAGATGTCAGTCCTGCTACTGCTAATTTTGTTTTATATCGCTCCCTGCGATATTATCCAAACAATCTGAATAGTTGAAGGCCACACTAAGGTCCCAAGAACCCAACAACAGAAATATAACAAAACTCAAACAAACAATTACTTAAATCTGGAATTCAAGATCAAATACCACTCCCACATACACAATGTATCTCTATGGTAAAACACACCGACAGCTGCGGAGTTTCACACCAGCAACAGAACCAACACGGGAATGAACAAACTGGCAGTGACACGACCATGACCAACTTAATATAAAACAAAAAATGAATGTTTTTACATTCTTTCAATGGAACGAATATACACTCAACAAAAATATGAAACGCAACACTTTTGGTTTTGCTCCCATTTTGTATGAGATGAACTCAAAGATCTAAAACTTTTTCCACATACACAATATCACCATTTCCCTCAAATATTGTTCACAAACCAGTCTAAATCTGTGATAGTGAGCACTTCTCCTTTGCTGAGATAATCCATCCCACCTCACAGGTGTGCCATATCAAGATGCTGATTAGACACCATGATTAGTGCACAGGTGTGCCTTAGACTGCCCACAATAAAAGGCCACTCTGAAAGGTGCAGTTTTATCACACAGCACAATGCCACAGATGTCGCAAGATTTGAGGGAGCGTGCAATTGGCATGCTGACAGCAGGAATGTCAACCAGAGCTGTTGCTCGTGTATTGAATGTTCATTTCTCTACCATAAGGCGGCTCCAAAGCCGTTTCAGACAATTTGGCAGTACATCCAACCAGCCTCACAACCGCAGACCATGTGTAACCACACCAGCCCAGGACCTCCACATCCAGCATGTTCACCTCCAAGATTGTCTGAGACCAGCCACACGGACAGCAACAACAAAGAACAACAGAGAAAGAACAACAAAGAATTTCTGCACAAACTGTCAGAAACCGTCTCGGGGAAGCTCATCTGCATGCTCGTCGTCCTCATCGGGGTCTTGACCTGACTCCAGTTCGTCGTCGTAACCGACTTGAGTGGGCAAATGCTCACATTCGCTGGCGTTTGGCACGTTGGAGAGGTGTTCTCTTCACGGATGAATCCTGGTTCACACTGTTCAGGGCAGATGGCAGACAGCATGTGTGGCGTCGTGTGGGTGAGCGGTTTTCTGATGTCGATATTGTGGATCGAGTGGCCCATGGTGGCGGTGGGGTTATGGTATGGGCAGGCGTCTGTTATGGACGAAGAACACAGGTGCATTTTATTGATGACATTTTGAATGCATAGAGATACCGTGACGAGATCCTGAGGCCCATTGTTGAGCCATACATCCAAGAACATCACCTCATGTTGCAGCAGGATAATGCACAGCCCCATGTTGCAAGGATCTGTACACAATTCTTGGAAGCTGAAAATGTCCCAGTTCTTGCATGGCCGGCATACTCACCGGACATGTCACCCATTGAGCATATTTGGGATGCTCTGGACCGGCGTATACGACAGCGTGTACCAGTTCCTGCCAATATCCAGCAACTTCGCACAGCCATTGAAGAGGAGTGGACCAACATTCCACAGGCCACAATTGACAACCTGATCAACTCTATGCGAAGGAGATGTGTTGCACTGCATGAGGCAAATGGTGGTCACACCAGATACTGACTGGTATCCCCCCCCAATAAAACAAAACTGCACCTTTCAGAGTGGCCTTTTATTGTGGACAGTATAAGGCACACCTGTGCACTAATCACGGTGTCTAATCAGCATCTTGATATGGCACACCTGTGAGGTGGGATGGATTATCTCAGCAAAGGAGAAGTGCTCACTATCACAGATTTAGACATTTGAGGGAAATGGTGATATTGTGTATGTGGAATAAGTTTTAGATCTTTGAGTTCATCTCATACAAAATGGGAGCAAAACCAAAAGTGTTGAGTTTATATTTTTGTTGAGTGTATAATTTGGTGAATGATGGAATGTTTCGCCTCATGAAATATTTGCACCCATCATTTATATAACAAGTTTTCACTGTGTAAATTAGGATTTAGAAACACCTATAGAAGGGACCACTATTGTTATTTACTTCCACCTTTCCCACACACAGACAGTAGGCAGAAAACTCCAGACTCCAAGCAGATGCACTGAGAAAACGCATGGGAAGATGGCTTCAGAATATGTGTCAACTCTTGATCCCGAAGATTGAAAGCGATATTGTGAAGATTTAAATATTGGAGACAACAACCATAAAAGATTTCAAGTTTTTGGAGGCATACAATTATTTTATCAGTGGTCACGTGAGGGATCACTGTTATCAGTCTGTTGATGCAGACATTGATGTCTGTCTGAGCTCTTTCTGCTGTCTGGTTCCGTCTCTGTGGGCTGAGTGCAACAACAGGATGTGCTCTGAAGTTGAGGAACTTTTAAAACGCAGTCCAAAAAAGACAGTCCCGGCCGGTGTGCGCACTGTGCGTCAGGCTGCAGTTCACAGAGATACAGAGGAACATAATAAAACAAGTTTCACTGAAATCCATAGGGGGCGTACCGAGATACGGCCAAAGGAAAATCGCCAAATATCACGTTCTTAACATAAAGAGCTAAGCCACCGCCATTTATGCAAATTTGGAAAGAACTTGTCCCAGTGTATCCAAATATGCATAAATGAGCAAGGCTTATTCATGGCGCAGGCCCTGGGAGGGTCCCAAATGTAGCCCAAAATGCCAAAAGTTGTGACTTGAAGCGCCACCTATAGGCGATGCCCTCAGTTAGCCTTGAAAAGTATAACGCTAAATGGGAGAACTCCATCCATACATTCATATACCACATTCATATACCATAAGATCAAAGAGGCTTACGGAGGGCGCACAAAGATATTCAAAGATCAAAATCCACATTTTGACTATATCAATGTTTTGGCTCCTTTAACCCTAACCTAAAAAGGGCCGTAGTTTTCCTCCCGACGGGATTTTTGGATTAAAAAAAAAACGTAATTTTTGTCCGTTTGGACAATATATCTTCCCCTAAAAAAAAAACTTCAGTGGCCTACTGAAACATGATATATCACCCCCTTCTATAAACCATTCCACAGACTATGGCTCTTAACAACCGGATAGCACCACCATAATCTGCATGGTGGTGCAAATATGGTAAAACTAAATCCTTATTTACACCACAGTGGTGCAAAAAACCCACTGTGTACAAAATGAAGAAAAACTGTAATCAGCGTCATCAGTCCATCACCAAGCTAAACTGGTCTGAAATAAAGTTTAGTGGACAAACCTGTTCTGGATCAGCGAACTTCAGGCTTGAAAACAGCATCCAGCACGTTGACTAGTTTCTTCTCTTCTTTAAATCGACTCGTTTCTTCTTGCTGCTCTGCAATGTCTTTGTTTCTACCAACTCAAATATCTCGACATTAGCAGCAGTTAGCCACTGTTTCAACAACCTTCTCAGCTGTTCCACCTTTTCGCGCTAACTTCGCCTTTTCTTTTTCTTCCGGTTTACTGTCGAGCTTTGTGCTTCAGGAGCTCTTCAAAAAACATGTTCGAGGATCACAGAGTGAAGTTTGACCTGTTTAGAGAAGATATTCCAGCGTCTCCAGCTAACTAGCTTTAGTCACGGAAGCTAATCGGAAACAGCTCTTCTTCTTTGGATGGTTTGACGGTTGGGAAAACAGCTTATCAGTACACTATCACCACCTCCTAGAATGGAGAATGGACAGGTTGCTGACACTGCCATAAAAAGACTGGAATTATGTGTATTAACATAACGGAGGGACAAATTTACACACAGCCTTCAGTTTGTTTAACTGGCAGGAAAACCGCTGACTGGAGCAAGTCAGCCATTTATTGATTACACTATCGGGCCTCTACTGGTGGTTGGCTCTCACTGCGGTATTGTATCACTTCCTGTTCCGGAGCACAGCGGTGTTTTTCTGTATCTGTTAGCTGTTTAATCTGCGCAGTTAGATTGATCTAGTTACCTAGATAACGATTTGTTTCACAGTGTAATCTTCACGTGCTTTAACTAAAGCACTCCCTCTGCTGAATCACCTCTAAATTATTTACACATTATTCACTTTGTGTGTTTTTAGGACTCCGCTAGCTTGGCGCAGCTACTAGCTCTTAGCCGATTTAGCATGGCGGCTTCTGTCTCTCCTGCACTTTTCTGCTCTGGGTGTGAAATGTTTAGTTATTCCTCAGCCTCCTTTAGCAGTAATGGTACTTGTAATAAGTGTAGCTTATTCGTAGCTTTGAAGGCCAGGCTGGGCGAATTGGAGACTCGGCTCCGCACCGTGGAAAATTCTACAGCTAGCCAGGCCCCTGTAGTCGGTTCGGACCAAGGTAGCTTAGCCGCCGTTAGTTTCCCTCTGGCAGATCCCGAGCAGCCGGGAAAACAGGCTGACTGGGTGACTGTGAGGAGGAAGCGTAGTTCTAAACAGAAGCCCCGTGTACACCGCCAACCCGTTCACATTTCTAACCGTTTTTCCCCACTCGACGACACACCCGCCGAGGAACAAACTCTGGTTATCGGCGACTCTGTTTTGAGAAATGTGAAGTTAGCGACACCAGCAACCATAGTCAAATGTCTTCCGGGGGCCAGAGCAGGCAACATTGAAGGAAATTTGAAACTGCTGGCTAAGGCTAAGTGTAAATTTGGTAAGATTGTAATTCACGTCGGCAGTAATGACACCCGGTTACGCCAATCGGAGGTCACTAAAATTAACATTAAATCGGTGTGTAACTTTGCAAAAACAAAGTCGGACTCTGTAGTTTTCTCTGGGCCCCTCCCCAATCGGACCGGGAGTGACATGTTTAGCCACATGTTCTCCTTGAATTGCTGGCTGTCTGAGTGGTGCCCAAAAAATGAGGTGGGCTTCATAGATAATTGGCAAAGCTTCTGGGGAAAACCTGGTCTTGTTAGGAGAGACGTCATCCATCCCACTTTGGATGGAGCAGCTCTCATTTCTAGAAATCTGGCCAATTTTCTTAAATCCTCCAAACCGTGACTATCCAGGGTTGGGACCAGGAAGCAGAGTTGTAGTCTTACACACCTCTGCAGCTTCTCTCCCCCTGCCATCCCCTCATTACCCCATCCCCGTAGAGACGGTGTCTGCTCCCAGACCACCAATAACCAGTAAAAATCTATTTAAGCATAAAAATTCAAAAAGAAAAAATAATATAGCACCTTCAACTGCACCACAGACTAAAACAGTTAAATGTGGTCTATTAAACATTAGGTCTCTCTCTTCTAAGTCCCTGTTGGTAAATGATATAATAATTGATCAACATATTGATTTATTCTGCCTTACAGAAACCTGTTTACAGCAGGATAAATATGTTAGTTTAAATGAGTCAACAACCCCGAGTCACACTAACTGCCAGAATGCTCGTAGCACGGGCCGAGGCGGAGGATTAGCAGCAATCTTCCATTCCAGCTTATTAATTAATCAAAAACCCAGACAGAGCTTTAATTCATTTGAAAGCTTGACTCTTAGTCTTGTCCATCCAAATTGGAAGTCCCAAAAAACAGTTTTATTTGTTATTATCTATCGTCCACCTGGTCGTTACTGGGAGTTTCTCTGTGAATTTTCAGACCTTTTGTCTGACTTAGTGCTTAGCTCAGATAAGATAATTATAGTGGGAGATTTTAACATCCACACAGATGCTGAGAATGACAGCCTCAACACTGCATTTAATTTATTATTAGACTCAATTGGCTTTGCTCAAAATGTAAATGAGTCCACCCACCACTTTAATCATATCTTAGATCTTGTTCTGACTTATGGTATGGAAATTGAAGACTTAACAGTATTCCCTGAAAACTCCCTACTGTCTGATCATTTCTTAATAACATTTACATTTACTCTGATGGACTACCCAGCAGTGGGGAATAAGTTTCATTACACTAGAAGTCTTTCAGAAAGCGCTGTAACTAGGTTTAAGGATATGATTCCTTCTTTATGTTCTCTAATGCCATATACCAACACAGTGCAGAGTAGCTACCTAAACTCTATAAGTGAGATAGAGTATCTCGTCAATAGTTTTACATCCTCATTGAAGACAACTTTGGATGCTGTAGCTCCTCTGAAAAAGAGAGCTTTAAATCAGAAGTGCCTGACTCCGTGGTATAACTCACAAACTCGCAGCTTAAAGCAGATAACCCGTAAGTTGGAGAGGAAATGGCGTCTCACTAATTTAGATCTTCACTTAGTCTGGAAAAAGAGTCTGTTGCTCTATAAAAAAAGCCCTCTGTAAAGCTAGGACATCTTACTACTCATCACTAATTGAAGAAAATAAGAACAACCCCAGGTTTCTTTTCAGCACTGTAGCCAGGCTGACAAAGAGTCAGAGCTCTATTGAGCCTAGTATTCCTTTAACTTTAACTAGTAATGACTTCATGACTTTCTTTGCTAATAAAATTTTAACTATTAGAGAAAAAATTACTCATAACCATCCCAAAGATGTATCGTTATCTTTGGCTGCTTTCAGTGATGCCGGTATTTGGTTAGACTCTTTCTCTCCAATTGTTCTGAGTTATTTTCATTAGTTACTTCATCCAAACCATCAACATGTCTATTAGACCCCATTCCTACCAGGCTGCTCAAGGAAGCCCTACCATTATTTAATGCTTCGATCTTAAATATGATCAATCTATCTTTATTAGTTGGCTATGTACCACAGGCTTTTAAGGTGGCAGTAATTAAACCATTACTTAAAAAGCCATCACTTGACCCAGCTATCTTAGCTAATTATAGGCCAATCTGCAACCTTCCTTTTCTCTCAAAAATTCTTGAAAGTGTAGTTGTAAAACAGCTAACTGATCATCTGCAGAGGAATGGTCTATTTGAAGAGTTTCAGTCAGGTTTTAGAATTCATCATAGTACAGAAACAGCATTAGTGAAGGTTACAAATGATCTTCTTATGTCCTCAGACAGTGGACTCATCTCTGTGCTTGTTCTGTTAGACCTCAGTGCTGCTTTTGATACTGTTGACCATAAAATTTTATTACAGAGATTAGAGCATGCCATAGGTATTAAAGGCACTGCACTGCGGTGGTTTGAATCATATTTATCTAATAGATTACAATTTGTTCATGTAAATGGGGAATCTTCTTCACAGACTAAGGTTAATTATGGAGTTCCACAAGGTTCTGTGCTAGGACCAATTTTATTCACTTTATACATGCTTCCCTTAGGCAGTATTATTAGACGGTATTGCTTAAGTTTTCATTGTTACGCAGATGATACCCAGCTTTATCTATCCATGAAGCCAGAGGACACACACCAATTAGCTAAACTGCAGGATTGTCTTACAGACATAAAGACATGGATGACCTCTAATTTCCTGCTTTTAAACTCAGATAAAACTGAAGTTATTGTACTTGGCCCCACAAATCTTAGAAACATGGTGTCTAACCAGATCCTTACTCTGGATGGCATTACCCTGACCTCTAGTAATACTGTGAGAAATCTTGGAGTCATTTTTGATCAGGATATGTCATTCAAGGCGCATATTAAACAAATATGTAGGACTGCCTTTTTGCATTTACGCAATATCTCTAAAATCAGAAAGGTCTTGTCTCAGAGTGATGCTGAAAAACTAATTCATGCATTTATTTCCTCTAGGCTGGACTATTGTAATTCATTATTATCAGGTTGTCCTAAAAGTTCCCTAAAAAGCCTTCAGTTAATTCAAAATGCTGCAGCTAGAGTACTGATGGGGACTAGCAGGAGAGAGCATATCTCACCCGTGTTGGCCTCTCTTCATTGGCTTCCTGTTAATTCTAGAATAGAATTTAAAATTCTTCTTCTTACTTATAAGGTTTTGAATAATCAGGTCCCATCTTATTTTTGTAAGAGTAGAATGGGAGGCAGAGCCTTCAGCTTTCAGGCTCCTCTCCTGTGGAACCAGCTCCCAATTCAGATCAGGGAGACAGACACCCTCTCTACTTTTAAGATTAGGCTTAAAACTTTCCTTTTTGCTAAAGCTTATAGTTAGGGCTGGATCAGGTGACCCTGAACCATCCCTTAGTTATGCTGCTATAGACTTAGACTGCTGGGGGGTTCCCATGATGCACTGAGTGTTTCTTTCTCTTTTTGCTCTGTATGCACCACTCTGCATTTAATCATTAGTGATTGATCTCTGCTCCCCTCCACAGCATGTCTTTTTCCTGGTTCTCTCCCTCAGCCCCAACCAGTCCCAGCAGAAGACTGCCCCTCCCTGAGCCTGGTTCTGCTGGAGGTTTCTTCCTGTTAAAAGGGAGTTTTTCCTTCCCACTGTCGCCAAGTGCTTGCTCACAGGGGGTCGTTTTGACCATTGGGGTTTTTACGTAATTATTGTATGGCCTTGCCTTACAATATAAAGCGCCTTGGGGCAACTGTTTGTTGTGATTTGGCGCTATATAAATAAAATTGATTGATTGATTGATTGATTGATTGATTGACTATGTAACAAATTTTTATTTTTGTTTTGTTCCTGGGTACACAGTGTCTTTTCCTAACCTTTTATGCCTTAAATAAATAGAAAATAGTTGTTATTTCATAGAAACTTTGCTTCTGTGATCAGGACAATGATATTTTGAAATTTGTCTGTTTTCAAGAATATTCTCGATTCACCTTCACTACTACTGAGTAGTCTTCTAGAATATTCTTTAACTGCTAGAACTGTCCAGAATTTTCTAGAAGTTTCCAGAATTATCTAGAAATTTCAAGAAACTTTTAGAAGTTTCTACAACGTTAAAAAAAAATCAAATCAAAGTTTGTGCTGAATGTATTCATTTTTCCATAGACTTTAGACATAAGCAGATGAAATATAACACTTAGAAGCCAGGAACAAAAATTGTGTTACATAGTGTTATCTGCTGTGCTGTGACAATGACAGAGGTGTCAAGAGCACATTCAAGAACCCCAACACTTCAACATCTTTGAATTTCCAAACTAATGGAGAGAAAATAGCTTTTTTGTTCTTTCTTTTCCTCGTCTCTGCAAATCTTTTGTCCGTTATAGTCCAGTAGGACACAGTAATGCAGTGATAAGTTTGCTACGTGTTGGTGTCAGAATGACTGGTTGTGTGCATATATACATACATACATACAGATGCCAGGAAGGATATATATATATATATATATATATATATATATATATATATATATATATATATATATATATATATATATACACTCAACAAAAATATAAACGCAACACTTTTGGTTTTGCTCCCATTTTGTATGAGATGAACTCAAAGATCTAAAACTTTTTCCACATACACAATATCACCATTTCCCTCAAATATTGTTCACAAACCAGTCTAAATCTGTGATAGTGAGCACTTCTCTTTTGCTGAGATAATCCATCCAACCTCACAGGTGTGCCATATCAAGATGCTGATTAGACACCATGATTAGTGCACAGGTGTGCCTTAGACTGCCCACAATAAAAGGCCACTCTGAAAGGTGCAGTTTTATCACACAGCACAATGCCACAGATGTCGCAAGATTTGAGGGAGCGTGCAGTTGGCATGCTGACAGCAGGAATGTCAACCAGAGCTGTTGCTCGTGTATTGAATGTTCATTTCTCTACCATAAGCCGTCTCCAAAGGCGTTTCAGAGAATTTGGCAGTACATCCAACCAGCCTCACAACCGCAGACCACATGTAACCACACCAGCCCAGGACCTCCACATCCAGCATGTTCACCTCCAAGATCGTCTGAGACAAGCCACTCGGACAGCTGCTGAAACAATCGGTTTGCATAACCAAAGAATTTCTGCACAAACTGTCAGAAACCATCTCAGGGAAGCTCATCTGCATGCTCGTTGTCCTCACTGGGGTCTCGACCTGACTCCAGTTCGTCGTCGTAACCGACTTGAGTGGGCAAATGCTCACATTCGCTGGCGTTTGGCACATTGGTGAGGTGTTCTCTTCACGAATAAATCCTGGTTCACACTGTCTAGGGCAGATGGCAGACAGCGTGTGTGGCGTCATGTGGGTGAGCGGTTTTCTGATGTCAATGTTGTGGATCGAGTGGCCCATGGTGGCGGTGGGATTATGGTATGGGCAGGCGTCTGTTATGGACGAAGAACACAGGTGCATTTTATTGATGGCATTTTGAATGCACAGAGATACCGTGACGAGATCCTGAGGCCCATTGTTGTGCCATACATCCAAGAACATCACCTCATGTTGCAGCAGGATAATGCACGGCCCCATGTTGCAAGGATCTGTACACAATTCTTGGAAGCTGAAAATGTCCCAGTTCTTGCATGGCCGACATACTCACCAGACATGTCACCCATTGAGCATGTTTGGGATGCTCTGGACCGGCGTATACGACAGCGTGTACCAGTTCCTGCCAATATCCAGCAACTTCGCACAGCCATTGAAGAGGAGTGGACCAACATTCCACAGGCCATAATTGACAACCTGATCAACTCTATGCGAAGGAGATGTGTTGCACTGCATGAGGCAAATGGTGGTCACACCAGATACTGAGTGGTATCCCCCCCCCCCCCCAATAAAACAAAACTGCACCTTTCAGAGTGGCCTTTTATTGTGGGCAGTCTAAGGCACACCTGTGCACTAATCATGGTGTCTAATCAGCATCTTGATATGGCACACCTGTGAGGTGGGATGGATTATCTCAGCAAAGGAGAAGTGCTCACTATCACAGATTTAGACTGGTTTGTGAACAATATTTGAGGGAAATGGTGATATTGTGTATGTGGAAAAAGTTTTAGATCTTTGAGTTCATCTCATACAAAATGGGAGCAAAACCAAAAGTGTTGCATTTATATTTTTGTTGAGTGTATATACACACCTTCCTGGCATCTGTCCGTCTACGGGAGACAATGGTGTAGCGTCCAGTTTTTGTTTTTTGTTGTTGGTGGTGGTGGTGATGGTGGTGGGTTTTTTTGTTTGATTTTTTTAATACACTTTTTTAAATTCAATTTCAATTTATTTCATTTATATAGCACCAAATCACAACAAAGCTGCATCAAGGCACTTCACACAAGTACACAGCACGTTTTACTGAGTAAAATATACTCTGCAGAGATAATATTTGGTCCCAGTCTAAATAGAGTAAAATACACCCTATTATAGAGTGAAATCAGTTCTACCGCTGTAGAGAGATGATAGATAATGACTGGAGTGCAGTTTTAATGAAGGCAGGACTGACCAAGTTTTAGGGAGGACCTTTCGGTCGGCGACACTGTTTGTCAATTCAAGTGGATCTACTCCAATAAGAGTTGATTTTACACTGTGATGAGTTGATTCAGCCCTGTGCTAGAGTATGTTTAACTTTATATAACGGCTGAGTGGATCCTTGTCATTGGATTGGTGCTTTGTATGTCACATGACATGGAATAATTCATCCCATTTGTGTTGCACTGCATTTAGAGTGCAGCTTGGTTCCATTTAGAGTGCAAATTTGGTTCCATACGTTTGGTACCATTGCACTCTGCACACACGCACACGGGCACACACGCAGGCATGCACGTCCTTGTGCACACGCATGTGCGCACGCACACACACACAACACGCGCACGCACGCACACACAAAACAAATCTGCTGTGCTGTCTGGAGGCTGTTGGCAGGAAATTGGAATGAAAAGCAGGACTCATTACTGATGTGATTTTTTTTTTTCTTTTCGCTGCACTACGGACGTACACAGTCTTTTTTTTGGTAGTACATGCACACACAAGCGCCGACCAGGTTGCGTGTGTGCACGGGGGACAATGACTCTACAGAGACATAATTTGATTGAGCGAACTGACACTGCTAATTATTGTAAGACACACATACACACACACACAAAACAAATCCACTGTGCTGTCTGGAGGCTGTTAGCAGGAAGAAAGAAGAAAAGCTGGACTCATTTCTGAAGTGATTTTTTTTTTCGCGGCACTGAGGACGTACACAGTCAACCAACCTGGTTTGTGTGTGCACAAACCAGATAATTTGTGTGCACAGGCGTGTGCGGGGGACAATGAAACAATGATTTGATTGCGCTAACTGATGCTGCTAATTCGTATAACATACACATACACACAAAATGCACTCCGCTGTAAGCCGTCTGGATGCATGAAGACCCGAAACGCTGATGTTATTTTTGGTTGGACTGAGGAACTACACAAAGTTTTTTTTATGGAAGTCCGAAGTCAGTGCACAGCATCACTGGACTACACATTACAATTTGGAATTGAGCAACAGTGGAATACCAAAATATAGGCCCCTTTTCTGTTGTTTATAAATTAATAAAATATCAAATGACAAGGATCTATTTTAGCCATTATATAAAACAAATAATGAATGTTTTTACATTCTTTCAATGGTACGAATATTTCATGAGATGAAAGCTGGAACATACCATTCAATGAGGTGAAGTATACTATTTGGACTAGGACCAACTGTTATCCCAGCAGAGTAAATTTTACTCTGAAAATTTTACTGTGTTGTCATGGCTGGCTGTGGCATGGCACAGGTAGAAGCAGGACACACAATACAGACTCGCAGGCAGAGCCTAGGAGGTAATAAAAGGCTTTATCAAAAAATAGGCAATGGTACGGTACACAGCAAGGCAGTCAGTGGGGTGGCAGTACAGGTAGTCGAGAAGCAGACTCGTATTTCAACAAACAGGCAGGAGTCAGGTTCACGGCATGGCTGAGATCGGAGGAAACAATCAAGGTCACAAAACGAGGCAAACAGGACTAGAAACAAGGATGCGAGGATGTGAAATGAGTTCGACAAACTGACAGGTAAGTGAGGGACTATAAGGGCTTAAATCCAGCTAATTAGGGGAACAAGCTGCACGTGTTGAATGTTCAAGAAGGGAGGCATGGTCAGGTGAATCCAAGACTTCAAAGATGAAATGGGGAGGTGCAAGAGTGTGAGTGTATGAATGAAACAGATGGAGATAAAGATGAAACGGGCAGGTGCAAGAGTGGGAGTGGGCGAAAAACCCAATGGAGAAAAACGTGCCCAGAAACCCACAGTGTACAAGTGAGCAGAAGAAGGGGCAAACTAAGCAATTAAGTGACAAACAAAAACCGAGAACAACAAGAATATAAAAGGCTATGGCTGAAGGACACCTGGGATACAATAAAACAGCAAAACAACCTACAGAAAATAAATGATGACAAGCAAACAAATCCAGAGATTATAGATAATGCAGAAAACGTAATAAATGACTGAACACAAAATAAATGCTAACAGAAAATAAAACCCATGACTAACAGAACATAAACATGATACTGAAGATAAGTATGAAACAAAACCAGAGAATTACATAACACAAATCAAAGTGAACAGGCAAAAAGGGGAGACAGGTGCCGACAGGGAACAACTACAAAGACATGACCAAATCCTGACGTGTAAGGTCTAACCCATTGGCGGTTTGTTAATAGGGGGTCCTAGGGAGCCACACCCCCTGCGTTTGACAGAGGAAAATCTACATAAACATGACAAAATTTGTCATTATATTAAAAAATTGAAATGAGTATTTACTTTTACCATAAAATTATAGCTTGTCAGCACCTGTCATCATTTAATAAAAGAGGTTTCACAATGTATGGATTAATAACTTTGATGTTTTGAATACGTCATTTATTAACTGAGGGGAGCCGGTCTAACAGGAGGCAATGGCAAGCCTTGGACTATTGCCCAGCATGTGATCCGGTGCTTCTCACTAATTGGCCTGTCTCAATTTTGCCTTTTGGACCAACAGAACTGCGCCCTGACACTCCCATTTTTGTTGACAACGACTTGTATCAGTGTTGTCCTCATGTGATTGGACGTCATATTCATGCACAACAATCATACAAACCTTTTCTCTCTGTTGCCGGTGTGGTAAATGGCTGCTATAACTAGATCTGCCGAAAACTTATTTCATTAAAAATAGTCCATTCTCAAGGCGTTCACTGGAAGAAAGAAAGAGGATAAAGGAGCTTGAACCTGATCAACCCGATTTACAGATAAAGCAGCTGGCGAGCTTACACCTGGGGATTCTCCTGCTCATGCTATGCTAAGCGGAGCTGGCTAGCAGGCTGCAGTGTGAGTAACGCCTTTTATTGTTTCCCTTGTTTTCTGTTTCAAACGGTCGGCACCGATGCGTTGTGGACCATAGCGGGGGTTCTTTTGAGACCTAAAGCACCTCTGAGAAATGCCAATGGCACGAGAGCAGCCAAAGCTATTTAGACAACTGTTTAAGGCTGACTTTTTTTGGATGGCATGGCACAGCATATCTGAACAGCTTGATGAAGGGTGTGCTTGATAAAATTGTGGCCCAAAGGCTGCCAACATCCAGTACTGTCAGGTGGAACTTTCACAGCCGTGCCATCAACACAGTGTTTGAGCATAGGGAGGACCTCATTAGCTGTTTTGAAGTTTATTTCATTGGATCATGAAAAAAACCTCCCACACCGAGCACCACATTACTTTTAAAAATACATGAGTTTACACAATACTATTTAAAAATAATGTAACAAGAAAATAATTAACAAGTATCTAGAGATAACAAGACAATATATACAAATAAATATTGCTAAAATTGTTGTGAAAGTGTCGTGACACGGACCCACAACAGGGGGCGTTAATGAACGGACAATGGATAAGCCAAAAAGTAACAATTTAATGCTGTGAATCACACAACGATGTACAAACAATAACAATACAGTGACTGTCAATCATACACCAGGTGACGTGTGGGCAGGCTCGACGATAGAAGACGCCTGGCGAGAGAAAAGCCAGATCCACACAGCTTCCACCGCCAACGGAGCTGAAGAACACCGGAGCCGCCAAGCCCTGCGCCCCAGGTGGCCGCTGTCTTCAGCAGTCAGACCCGGTACTGCTGGCAGAGAACAGAGACAGTCCAGATGAGTGTGAGGTCGCACACTCAGTAATCCCACAGTCTGTATTCAGTAAGGGAGGGAGAACCTCCACCTCCAATCACACACTCGTGCAGCTCCTGTCTAACCACTTATCTGATTGGAGTGTGAAGCGAAGCCGTCGCTGATCACACCAAATGCCAATCCCACAGATAAGGCAAACACCACAGGATAACGGCTGCAAAAGAAGTTCAGATTATTACTCAACGTTTTGAGTCAGCAGAGAAAGTTACCTGATAGGTAGTTGATTTCTCGGCGAGGAGGTGGAGTCGCAGTCCGGCCTTTATGGAGATGGTGATGAGTTGGCTGAGTGACAGCTGGTGCTGATGAAGAGTGACAGCTGTCACTCCCAGTGGCTCCGGCGCCCTCTCGTGCTTGAAGCCCACACTCCAAGCAGGGCGCCATCTGGTGGTGGTGGGCCAGCAGTACCTCCTCTTCAGCGGCCCACACAACAGGACTCCCCCCTCAACGGGCACCTCCTGGTGCCCGACCAGGCTTGTCCGGGTGCCGCCGGTAGAAGTCGGCCAGGAGGGCCGGGTCCAGGATGAAGCTCCTCTTCACCCAGGAGCGTTCTTCGGGTCCATACCCCTCCCAGTCCACCAGATACTGGAACCCCCGGCCCAGGAGCCTGCGCACGGTCCAGGCAGGCTCTCCATCTATGATCCGGGCAGGAGGCGGCGCCGGTCTGGGGGTGCAGAGAGTCGACGTGTGGTAGGGTTTGATCCTTGAGGTATGGAACACTGGATGAATCCGCAGTGAAGCTGGTAGCTTCAGCTTCACTGCGGCCGGACTGAGGACTTTGGTTATGGCAAAAGGTCCTATGTACCTGTCCTTGAGCTTCTGGGATTCCACCTGCAGGGGGATGTCCTTTGTGGATAGCCAAACCTCCTGCCTGGGCTGGTATGCAGGGGCCGGGGAACGCCGGCGGTCTGCATGGGCCTTAGCCCTCGTCCGGGCTCTGAGCAGGGCAGAGCGGGCGGTACGCCACACCCGACGGCACTTCCTCAGATGGGCCTGGACCGAGGGCACCCCGACCTCTCCCTCCACCAGTGGAAACAATGGGGGCTGGTACCCCAAACACACCTCAAACGGGGAGAGGCCGGTGGCAGATGAAACTTGGCTATTGTGAGCGTACTCGATCCAGGCCAGATGGTCACTCCAGGCCGTCGGGTGCGTGGAGGTCACGCAGCGGATGGCCTGCTCCAGTTCCTGGTTCATCCGCTCTGCCTGCCCGTTCGTCTGGGGGTGTTACCCAGACGAGAGACTGACGGTGGCCCCCAGTTCCCTGCAGAAACTCCTCCAGACCTGGGAGGAGAACTGATGACCACGATCCGAGACAATGTCTGATGGAATCCCATGCAGACGCACGACGTGGTGGACCAGGAGGTCTGCAGTCTCCTGGGCCGTCGGGAGCTTCGGGAGGACTACGAAGTGGGCCGCCTTGGAGAACCGGTCCACTATCGTTAAGATGGTGGTGTTGCCCTGGGACGGCGGGAGGCCCGTGACAAAGTCCAGGCCGATATGAGACCAGGGGCGACGAGGCACAGGCAGAGGCTGGAGGAGGCCTTGGGCCTTGTGATGGTCAGCTTTGCCCCTGGCACAGGTGGTGCAGGCCTGGACATACTCCTGGACGTCGGCTTCCATAGACGCCCACCAGAAGCGCTGCCGGACCACTGCCACGGTCCTTCGCCCCCCTGGGTGACAGGAGAGCTTGGAACCGTGACAGAAGTCAAGGACCGCAGCCCTGGCCTCTGGTGGGACGTACAGTTTGTTCTTCGGACCTGTCCCCGGGTCCGGGCTCTGTGTCAGGGCCTCCCGGATGGTCTTCTCCACGTCCCAGGTAAGGGCGGCCACGACAGTGGACTCGGGGATGATGGTTTCAGGGGGGTCTGACAGCTCGGTCTTGACCTCCTCTTCGTGCACCCGGGACAGGGCGTCAGATCGTTGGTTCTTTGTCCCGGGGCGGTAGGTGATCCGGAAGTCAAAACGCCAGAAGAACAGCGACCAGCGGGCTTGCCTGGGGTTCAGACGCTTCGCGGTCCGGATGTACTCCAGGTTCCGATGGTCCGTGAAAACTGTAAATGGTACCGATGCTCCCTCCAACAGGTGTCTCCACTCCTCAAGAGCCTCCTTCACCGCAAGAAGTTCCCGATTGCCAACGTCATAGTTCCGTTCAGCTGGGGTCAACCTGCGGGAAAAGTAGGCACAAGGATGGAGAACCTTGTCGGACTCCCCGCTCTGGGACAGCACGGCTCCTATCCCTGAGTCAGAGGCATCCACTTCAACAACAAACTGGCGCTTGGGATCGGGCTGCACCAGAACCGGTGCAGTCGAGAACCGGCGTTTCAACTCCCTAAACGCGGCTTCACACCGATCCGACCAGGTGAAGGGGACTTTTGTGGAGGTCAGGGCTGTCAGGGGGCTAACTACCTGACTGTGGACCTTGATGAACCTCCGGTAGAAATTTGCAAAACCGAGGAACTGTTGTAGTTTCCTACGGTTCGTTGGTTGGGGCCAATCTCTCACCGCCGCAACCTTGGCCGGATCAGGGGCGACGGAGTTGGAGGAGATGATGAACCCCAAGAAGGACAAAGAAGTGCGGTGGAACTCACACTTCTCGCCCTTCACAAACAGCTGGTTCTCCAACAACCGCTGTAGGACCTGACGTACATGCTTGACATGGGTCTCAGGATCCGGAGAAAAGATGAGTATATCGTCTAGATATACGAAGACAAACCAATGCAGGAAGTCCCACAAGACGTCATTAACCAATGCTTGGAACGTCGCGGGCGCATTGGTGAGGCCGAACGGCATGACCAGGTACTCAAAGTGACCTAACGGGGTGTTAAATGCCGTCTTCCACTCGTCTCCCTCCCGGATCCGAACCAGGTGATAAGCATTCCTAAGATCCAATTTCGTGAAAATTTGGGCTCCATGCAGGGGCGTGAACACTGAATCCAACAGAGGTAATGGGTATCGGTTGCGAACCGTGATCTCGTTCAGCCCTCTGTAATCAATGCATGGACGGAGTCCGCCGTCCTTCTTGCCCACAAAAAAGAAACCAGCACCCATCGGGGAGGTGGAGTTCCGGATCAACCCGGCAGCTAACGAGTCCCGGATGTAGGTCTCCATTGATTCGCGTTCCGGACGTGAGAGGTTGTACAGCCTGCTGGACGGGTACTCAGCGCCTGTTATCAAATCAATGGCACAATCGTACGGATGGTGCGGGGGCAGCGTGAGCACCAGATCCTTGCTGAAGACGTCAGCAAGGTCGTGGTACTCGGCCGGCACCGCCGTCAGATTGGGGGGGACTGAAACCTCCTCCTTAGTCACACTGGGTGGAACCGAGGATCTTAAACACTCCCGGTGGCAGGTTTCGCTCCACTGAACCACAACCCCAGACAGCCAATCAATCCGGGGATTGTGTTTTAACACCCATGGAAAACCCAAAATCACTCGGTAGGTAGAAGGTGTTACATAAAACACAATCTCCTCCCTGTGATTCCCAGACACCACCAATTTCACTGGCTGTGTCTGGTGTGTGATTAGTGGAAGAAGGGTGCCATCTAGCGCCCGCACCGACAATGGTGACGGTAAGGCCACTAGAGGGAGCCCAACCTCCTTTGCCCATCTGCTATCCAGCAGATTCCCCTCCGACCCCGTGTCCACCAGTGCTGGGGCGTGAAGGGTTAGATCCCCACTCAGGATCGTGACTGGGATTCGTGCAGATCGTCAGGGTTTCCCCACGTGGGTGTTGTGACCCACCCTTAGCCCAGTCTCTAAGGACGAGTGCTGTTGTTTTGACCGTTTGGGGCATTCTCTCTGTGTGTGCTCGGTAGAGCTGCAGAGAAAACACTCTCCACGGATCAGCCTCCTTTGTCTCTGATCTGATCGTTTTTTGGCCCTGCTTGTTTCCATAGCAACGTCAGCAGGGGGAGCTGTTGTCACGTGGAGAGCCCTGGCAGTGGAGAGTGGGGAAGTCGGCTTCCTTTCGGACCCGGGAGGAAGAGGGACGGCTTGTGCCTGGCCATGCCCCTCGTCTTGTTCCCGTCGGTGTTCCGTTAATCGGTTGTCTCCGTATAACCAGGTCGATAAGCCCATCTAAATCCCGTGGCTCGTCCTTCGCCACCAGGTGCTCCTTAAGGACCAGAGACAGTCCATTTACAAAGGCTGCGCGGAGCGCAACAGCATTCCAGCCGGCTCGCGCTGCCACAGTCGACTGCATACTTCGCTGCGCTCCGACGCCCCTGCCGTATCGACAGCAGCACACTTGAAGCGGTCTCGCCTCTATGAGGGTGGTCGAACACCTGTCGGAACTCCCTCACAAACTCAGTATAAACCGTTAGGAGCCGTGAATTCTGCTCCCAAAGCGCCGTAGCCCAGGCGCGTGCCTCTCCTCGAAGCAAATTGATCACATAAGCCACCCGGCTGGCGTCTGCTGCGTACATGACTGGACACTGTGAAAAGACGAGCGAGCACTGCATCAAGAAGTCTGCGCACATCTCCACACAGCCTCCGTACGGCTCCGGAGGACTTATGTTTGCTTCAGGGGAAGGTGGGGGGGGTTCGTTTAACGACCAGCGGAATGTCTGTTTCTGGCACACGGTCAGCAGAAGGAGGTGCTGCAGCAGCGCCCTGAGCACGCGCTTCCACCTGGGCGGTGAGAGCCTCCATCCTACGATTGAGAACACAGCTCTGCTCGGTAATTAAGTCCAACCGAGCGGTAAAGGCGGTTAAGATGTGCTGCAGCTCACCCAACATGCCTCCTGCTGGTGCCTGTGCACCCCGCTCTTCCATTGGCTGTTCAAGCGATGGTTGACGCCCCTCGGGATCCATGACGCTGGCCGAGAAATCCTGTTGTGAAAGTGTCGTGACACGGACCCACAACAGGGGGCGTTAATGAACGGACAATGAATAAGCCAAAAAGTAACAATTTAATGTTGTGAATCACACAACGATGTACAGACAATAACAATACAGTGACTGTCAATCATACACCAGGTGACGTGTGGGCAGGCTCGACGATAGAAGACGTCTGGCGAGAGAAAAGCCGGATCCACACAGCTTCCACCGCCAATGGAGCTGAAGAACACCGGAGCCGCCAAGCCCTGCGCCCCAGGTGGCCGCTGTCTTCAGCAGTCAGACCCAGTACTGCTGGCAAAGAACAGAGACAGTCCAGATGAGTGTGAGGTCGCACACTCAGTAATCCCACAGTCTGTATTCAGTAAGGGAGGAAGAACCTCCACCTCCAATCACACACTCGTGCAGCTCCTGTCTAACTACTTATCTGATTGGAGTGTGAAGCGAAGCCGTCGCTGATCACACCAAACGCCAATCCCACAGATAAGGCAAACACCACAGGATAACGGCTGCAAAAGAAGTTCAGATTATTACTCAACGTTTTGAGGCAGAGAAAGTTACCTGATAGGTAGTTGATTTCTCGGCGAGGAGGTGGAGTTGCAGTCCGGCCTTTATGGAGATGGTGATGAGTTGGCTGAGTGACAGCTGGTGCTGATGAAGAGTGACAGCTGTCACTCCCAGTGGCTCCGGCGCCCTCTCGTGCTTGAAGCCCGCACTCCAAGCAGGGCACCATCTGGTGGTGGTGGGCCAGCAGTACCTCCTCTTCAGCGGCCCACACAACAAAAATATATTAATAAACAATAATTAAAAGAAATAAAAAATAAAGGTAAAATAGATAAACATGAACACGCCACTCAACAAAGTCTGCTGCCAAACTGGTGTCTAAACACTCTTTGTCAACCAGAAAAGCCTCACAGGTGCTTCAAAGTCTGGCTGAAGATGGAGTTAGTGTCCCAAGACCATCTCTCCAGTAGCCGTCCACCCCCCAGTGTCATCACACGTGCCCCACCACAGCACCCACTTCCCCAATGGGCCGCGACACCCTGTGTCCCACAAGCCCCAGAGCAGGGCCCCAAGACCACGGCAGAACAGGACAGATGGCCCACCCCCCTCACACCAATGCCCCAGACATCACTAACCATTTGGGGCCAACCCCACATGCCACACTAACCCTACCTAACAAATCCACCCTTGTTATTATAATTAATCTCCCTTGATGTGTGTGACCCCCTAAGTGAGCAAGGATAAAGTGTTGCATTAAAAGCAGGGCAGGAACGGCAGGTGGCAGACTGCCATGGGAGGCCATACGTGGCACACTGCTGCACCAGACCCTACCCTGCCACCGCCTAGTAACCCCAACTCTAAATTGGTGAATGTGTTAACTAAATGTGTAGAAATAAAGTGTATGCATTAAAATGGCAGGGAAGAAGCACCGGATGGTAGCTGTTGTAGGAGGCTGCAGCACACTGCTGCACCACAGACTGTCTGCAAACCCATCACCAACACCTGACCGTGAACTTATATGAACCCTATGTGCTCCCTAAAACCCAATATAATGTGCGTGCAAGTACTAAGCTAGTGAAGTCCATTAAAAGGGTGTGACACGTGAGGCCCAACCCCAAGCAGCCAGCAGAAGGGAAAGGCACAGTGCAGGGTGTAGGCCACACACCCTGGCCCCACTGGACCCCACAACCCACCCCCAGACCCATGGGAGGCGCCAGGGCAACCATGAGACAGGAGGTAGCGGGCAGTCCTGTACTGGAAGCCTAGAGAGAGAACAACAGGTGGGACAGGAGGCCAGGCAGCCGGAGGAGAATGAGCTACCCTGCAGGGCAGTCCCCGACAGACCCCGAGGGAGAGGCAGGGGCATGGAAGGCCACATATGTGCCGAACTCCGGGGAGAGGCACCTACCCCTGCCCAGGCACCAGACCCCAGCCCTCCCATGGCAGAGTAGGCAAAACCCTCACACAAAAAGGAACAACAGCCACCCAATTACTCCCCTTCCAGCACCCCCACTCCCCAACAGGACCAGCAGCCCCACGATGCAGAGCTGGGGCCCCCCAGGCAGGCCAAATTTGCCTCCCAGCACCCCTCTAGGCATGGAGGTGCACCCACACCCTGCAAGGGAGGAAGCTGGAAGGGAGCACGGGCCAGCACATGACCACCCACACCCCGCCCCCACAAGCCCACAGAGCGACCAAGCAGCACCCAAAAGCAACACCGCCCAAACCCCCGAAGCCCTACCCCAACCATACATCCCCAGGCAAACCCAGCACCCCACTATAAGGACAACCAAACCATCCCCGCATGCATGCACCACCACACCCAAGGGGCCACCCACTTTAAAAGATACAAGCTGTCACCTCCACATAACGTCATTCTGTGATAACAAGAGTATCACAATGAGCTGCAACTTGGATCTGTAGCACAAGAGAGTAGAGTTAGTGGATCAACAATAAAAGAAACAAGTCATAATCTAATATTAATATGGTACATTAACAGGTGCAAGAGTGGCATTCCCTAACAGACCAAAATCAGACCTCCAAATTCCATTTCAAATTTAATGAGTTAATAAATAAGGACCATGTTTCATGAAATTGTGGTAATTGATTTCTTAATGAAGCAGATATTTTTTTCCCTTATATATATTTGAAAAGGAGGTTTGACCAGTGGTTGATATTGATTGATTGTTTATTTTTCCAATTCAGCAATATAGTTTTTTTTGGCAATAGTCAGTGCTACAAGTATAGTTTTAGATTGTTTAGTTGGCAGTTCAATGACTGTTGTGTCTCCAAGAAACATAAATTAGAAGATAAGGGGATTCTGTTTCCCTAGATGGAGGACAATTTTTCAGTGACTTTTGACCCCAAAAAAATGGACAGGTGAGCAGAGCCAAAGGGCATGAAAATAGCTCACACTGTGAACAAACATCAGAGACTGAGAAGCCCATTTTATATATCTTATATTGTGTGATGTGTGTTCTATGAAGAATTTTGTATTGGATGAGCTGTTGGTTGGTATTTTTTGTCATTGAAAATGTGCTTTTACAAATCTATGTACAATGGTTAGGGTCAGATGTGAGGAGGAAGTCCATCCCCCATTTTAAATTGGGTAAATGTAAAGCAGTGTCCACGCATGATATTAACTTATACGTATACCTTAGACAAGGTTTTCTGTCAGGGCGGGCGGGAGCCCGTCACCAGGGGCGGCTGGACCCGCAATACAGACTCCCAGACTAGAGTTAGGTGAAGAAGAAATCATGGTCTTTATTCCAGCATCAGGTTCGGTACACATGTAATCAGTCAGCGCAGCAGAGGTACAAGCAGGGTCAGGCTGAGACGCAGTCATAAACAGGCAGGGTTCAGAGGCACGAGCAAACACTGACATCTGGGACGAGGCAAGAGGCATGGTCGGAGACAACAGAGCAGGATTCTGAACACGGCAATACAAAATCAGGACTGAGTAAGGCGCTGGAAAGTGTACAAGACAACAATCTGGCGGCGAAGTGAAGGACTGTGGGGTTTAAATACAAGTGAACTAATTAGTGTGAAACGAGGGACTGGTGGTGTCAATGAGGTGCATGTGAGGGGGCGTGGCTAGTGAACGAAGATACTACATTGTGCAAGACAGTGAGGGAGGACAACACAAGTTGGAGTGAAGAAAAGACAAAGATATGTGAACAGGTGCACAGAGCATGAGTGAAAGGAAACACAAAGCAGACAGAGTTAAAGTGAGAGACAGGGACACATGGCAGGTGCAGGACATGGGGTGAAACAGAGAACTATGAACAGAACATAACAGTGTGAAGAATAACAGGAAACAATGAACCGGCTAGACATAAAACAGGATCAAATATAACACAGAACAGGGCATGAACAGGAACAAAATACTAAAGCAAAACTAAACAAGAGATAACTAAACAAAAACTGCACGCAAGAGTAGAGATAAGTACTTAACCAAATTAAACACAAACTGACTTAAGAAAACAAGGCAGTAAAACAGAAAATAGAGCAAAACCTGACATCAAGCATAAGCCCAAAAAGGAAAAGCAAAAAACTAACAAACAAACAAACAAGAGATAATCAATGTTCAATAACGCGAACATAAGCTGACAGAATAAAACTAGAATGGAACAGGATGATGACGGAAGTATGAAAAGTAACAAAACAAAGTAACCAAGCAAAACAAGAACAGGGACTGACCACATAATGAAAACAGTTAATAAAACAAAGCTGAGGGAGATGACGATGAACTAAATAACGAGGCCAAATAAGGATTAAAACCTGGATCAGGGACAGGCATGACATTTTCTTTACTGGTTTACAGGTTCTTGATGTCTTTCACTAATGTGGGTTGTTGTGGTGGACACTGGCGTGTCTGAAATTTGACATCACTGCATGCTTTACTTGATAGTAATGAATACAATTTCCTCCTATAATTGGGTACCGCAGTTTCAAGGAAAAACTCCCTCTGTTGATTTGAGGAAGAGACCTCAAGCAGACCAGACTCAAAGGGGTAACCCTCTGATTGGGCCATGCTACCAACACAGTTGACAATACAAATATACAGGAAAATTTTGTCTTTTGTTTCTCTCTGCACCTAGGTGAATGACTTACCAGTCTAATGTGCGAGTGACAATTTCTGCTGCATTTGTTGCACATGCATTGTGATGCTTGCTGAGGCTGTCGCTGTCACTCCTTCCTCCTAGCTCATTGTTCAGCAAGGCCTTGGTTCCTCTACTGCTCAGCCCTCTGTGCACCTGTTCTGACAGTAAGGCGCAAGGCTGCACACTCCTCCCACATGTTGACACTGATGCTGCATATTTTCATATCCTTCTTGCAGACATCCTTTAAGCGCAGGCATGGTTGACCAGCCAAAATGAGCGTCCTCTGCCAGCTCACCTTAGAGTAGATCTTTAGGAAAGTGGCCTGGATTTATTCTCATGACATGGCCAAGCCAACGAAGGTGCCTTGGCCAACAATGGTGAACATGCTGCTCATGTTGGTGCTTTCCAAGACCTCTGTGTTGGGCACCTTGTCTTGCCATCCGATGTGCAGAATTTGTCTAAGGCACCTCAGATGGTAACTGTTGAGCTTTTTCTCATGTCTGGTGTAGGAGTGTGCTGAGCACACAGGTCTCGTAGATGAGCAGTTTTGTTTTCTCAGTGAGGCTGGAGTTGTCCCAGACTCTGTGGCTTAGATAGCTGCTGCTGCCTTCACAATCCTGCTGTTCATCTCTGCATCAGTGGAGAGTGAGTTAGAGATGCTTGACCCAAGGTATGTGAAGTGCTCCACGACCTCCAGGCTGTACCCATCCATGTCAATATTAGGGGGAGCAACTGTGCCCTGAACTATGACACTTGTCTTCTTCAGACTGATGGTCAGTCTGAACTCCTTGCAGGCATAAGAGAGGTAATTAACAAGCTGCTCCAGCCTGTCTTCAGAGTGTGATGTCATGCTGCATCATCTGCAAAGATCTGCCTCTGGATTCACCCGGTTTTTCATGTGTCCAAAATCAAACCAGTCAGCACCAGTCCTCAGGCTGGGGATTCCAGTATTTGGTGGCCTGGGAGGGTTATGGGCCTGGGTGTCGTTGGACCTCATATTGGACCCCTCCCTCCTGCTGGACTTGTACTGAGCTCATCCTGATTGTCCTTGTAGGTCACCTGGGGGCTCCCCGTTTGGGGGGGTACTGTTGTGTGCTGCCTTGGTTCCTGCTTGGTCCTGCCTTCTCCTTCTCTACGATGGCATCCATGGAAAACATAGTTTTTTCTTTTGAAAGGTTTGGCTCCAAATGTTGGAATTAATACTGTTACAAATGGCTACAAATGGCATTTATGGACCACTATGAGATACAAACATGCGTATATTGATGAGGATTTAACCCTGAAGCCAGACTCACCAACGTTTAGCCTGTAGCAGTCATGCTCCACCTTTTGGACACAATTCACCATAAGCAGCCTCAGTCAACTCTCTCATCTCCAGCAGACAATGTATCCCGCGCACCTTATGTGTGTAACAGTGCTGCAAATGATCAATGTGTGATTCCATGAAAATTACAGCCTTTCGGCCTCATTTGATATGCTTCTTGCCTATGCCTGTGTGCCAGTCAATAATGCTCATTTTTGAGACACACTGTCTTTTCGCAGTCTCCCACACTTCCACTCATCACTCCGGTGTGTCGACTAATTTCTTCCTCTCTTGTGCACGAAAGCACAGCAGAAGGTATGTAGAGGTCATGCACTTCAGCGGTGCCAGGCAACACCAAACTTTCACACGTGAGCTCCCAATGTGAGCCTCTACATTGGTGATCTCAGATGTTTGCCTTTCAATGTTTTTGAAGGACAAACAGACATGATCATGATGTCAATCGTGGAGACTGCCCCAGTGATTGGCGGACCGCACCTCAGCAGCGGCTCCACTCCCCACCAAATACCACAATGGGGACCGAATACCCGTTGAGCACCCGTCTAAGACACCAGCACCTGGATGGCGGTGGTGATGGCTTTGCCATTTGGCATGACCCGACATGACCATGACCACGGCCCACCGCAGCTATGAGCCAGGTGGCCGGCGGAGGACCGCATCACGGTTGCCGCTGCAGGAGCAGTGGTCCGGCTCGGATCGGCACTCTCTGAGTCCGGACAGCCAGGATTGCTTCAACTACAGCGTCGACAGTAGTGCCAGACTACCCCGTAATGTCTTCATGGGGCAGCCAAGTCTCTTTGTCTCTGCTGCATGGATGCATGGCTGATCTGCGCCATTTTACAGCACAGCCATGTCCCTGTGCCTTCAACGGACTCCCGTGGTGACAAGCAGCTCTCCAACCTCAACCGCCTCTCCAAGCTTTCCCAAGCCTCACCTCCCCACCCCCAAGAAGAGCTCCACATACAACCGCCCAGGCCTTCATCACTCACAGACGGCCTGGCTTTTATAAGCACGGCCACAACAGGCTGCTCACGGCGCCCGTTTCATGGATTGAAATGGCACTTCATTGCTCACAGCCGGCCCACCTTTCATCAGCATGGCAGCTACAGCCTGCCCACGACAACCACTTCATTGATTGAAACAGTGTTTTCATTGCTTTACAGCTTGCCTGCGATGGCCATTTCATGGATCACAATGCCCCTTTCACTGCTCTGTGGAAGTCCCTCGATGTACCAGCTTAATGGACGGTGGAATACGCTTTGTTCCACCATGCCACTCACAGCAAACAGTGGCAGTTCTGTTCTGCCATGGCGCACAGAGGACCACAACAGCCTTCCAAGGACAGTGGAATATGTTTTATTCCACCATGGTGTGCACAGAGGACCGCCAGAGCCTCCCAATGTCAACCCGTTTCATGTATTTTCTAGAGCAAAAACACTGAGCGCACACTCCTCCATAACTTTAATTATTTTCAGTATGGTGAATTTGGGGGGAGATGTTTAGCGGTCCTGCTCCACATTTTGGACACAATTCACCATAAGCAGCCTCAGTCGACTTTCTCATCTCCAGCAGACAATGTGTGCTGCGCCCCTTACATGTGTAGCAGTGCCGCAAACAATCGTGTGATTCCGTGCAAATTAAAGCCTATCGGTGGCTTTTTATATGCTTCCTGCCTGTGCTTGCGTGCTAGTCAATAACGCTCATTTCAGACACACTGTCTTTTGTCAGGCTCCCACACTTCCACTCATCACTCTGGTGTGTCGACTCATTTCTTCTTCTCCTGTGCACAAAAGCAAAGCGGAAGTTATGTAGGCCACGCGCTTCAGCTACACACAGGCAACACCAAACCTCCACACTGATGCTCCTGACATGAGCCTCTACAAGCCCGAAAAAGCAGCAATGCTAAAAACATCAGTGCCATCACAAACAAACTGAATGAAAGAACTGATGATTAATGATAACACCAACACTACTGAAGAACTAAAAAAAAATCACTGGAGTTCATCCATGGGGACATCAATGATGTAATGTGTTTTCTCAAGTTGATGTCCCCGATTATAGCCTGTATAGGAACCTGGTCTGTTGTGCTGGATTCAATTTCTTTCCATCTTGCTGAGTAGAAAGGATTGTATACATTGAACAGTATTTTTATTTGTGTAGCTTGATAATGCTAGTCCTCCTTTGTTTTTAAGTAATTGCAATGTTCTGTACCTGATCCTCTGTCTCTGCCACTGCCAGAGATACTGTATCTAGACATCATTTCATCCCATTCCCTGAATTAATTTTCTGTTCCTTCTGCTGGTAGCCTATGGAACAGGTACAGAAGCCTCAGCAGTACATTCATTTTTATCACCTCCACTCTTTGTGTAATGCTCATATATGGTATCAGATTCCATCTGCTAATATCAGATTGAGCAACATATCATAGCTGATGGATTTTAATTGTCCTAAATCTTGAGGTTGATTAACTCCCAAATATTTTATTGATTTTAAGTTCCGGTTGATCTTGTACTTGTCGCTAATCGATTGGCTTGGTCTATAGTTGAAAGTAATAACCTGAGATTTTTGGATATTTATTTTATAGCCTGATAGATGGCCATAGTCTGTAAGGGTTGTCTTAAGTGCAGGAAGGGAGGTGTTTTGGCTCGACAAATATACTAATACATCATCTGCAAAAAGGGCTATTTTATGTGTCCCTCCCCCCATGTCCATGTCTATTATATTTTAATTTTGTTTTATCCAATTGCTGAGGGGTACCAAAAAAAAAATGGCAAAGAGAAGAGGACTCACTGAGCAACCTAGATGACAGCCTCGTTCTAATGTGATTATCAGGCTGGATGGTCAAGAATTGCAGGACACAAATGCACGGCTCAAACAAACAGCTCTGGTTTTTAGAAGGCTTTACTGTTGTGAATAGCAGAGGTTGGTACACAAGTAAACAGTCCAGAAAAAGCAGCAGTACAAATATCATAAGGCAATCAGGTGTGGTCAAAGCAACAGGCTGGAGGTCAGGTACACACAAAGAGGCAGGCAGGACTATGGAACACAAGAACAGAGCTGGTATGAAGGCACAAGGCATGACAGACTGGCGAGGGACAAACACACCCAGTGATCTTATATAACCCCAGGTGATAATCAGCAAATCAGCAACAGGTGTGGATGGAAAGCACCAGAATAAGGACGTGGCCAGAGAGAGAGAGAGAAACACCTATCACCAAGAACCTGTCAAGGCGGGCGGCAGCCCGGCACCAGGAGCAGCTGGACCCGCAATACAGACTCCCAAACTAGGTTTAGGTGTGAATGAAATATGGTCTTTATTCCAGGCTCAGGTACGGTACACGTGATCAGTCAGCAAGGCAGAGGTACAAGCAGGGTTAGGCTGAGACGCAGTCATGGACAAGCAGGGTTCTGTGGCAGGAGCAATCATGGACATCCAAGGAGAGGCAAGAGGCATAATCAAGGAGAACAGAGCAGAAATCGGAACACGGCTTGGCAATCTCAGGACTGTGTTCAAACGCTGGAAAGTGTACAGAGACAACAATCTGGCAGTGAGCTATGAGACTGTGAGGGCTTAAAAAACAGGTGGTGTAAACAAGGTGCATGTGCAGACTGATTAGGTAACAAGGTGCACATGTGGAGGGAACATTCTAGAAAGGGGGCATGGCTAGTGGACCAAGATTAAACACAGTGCAAGATAGTGAAGGAAGGGAAACAAAGTGGAGTGATGTAATAGACAAATACACGAGCTGGTGCCAAGAGTGTGAGTGAAAGATACGAGGCAGGTGCAGTGACTTGAAGTGAACACAATCAAATATGAGTGAGGGACAAAGACATGATGGCAGGTGCAGGGCATGGAGTGAACATAATAAGATGGGTTGATGTAAAAACTGAGAACAGGGATCAGACAGACTATAATACAACTATGAACAGGAATCTGGATAGAGCATGAACGTGAGAATAATAATAATAAAATAAACAAAAGACAAAACAAGACTGGACCTGACTTATGACTGAAATATACCAACAGATGACAAAACAAACAAAGACTAATAATTAACAGAAAACAAAACCCAATACTTAAGCATAACTGATAACACAAAAGAAAACAGCAAAATAAACAAGTGAGAAACAAATGAACAATAAATGAAAACACAACTGACAGAACAAAACTAGAACGGAACTGAACTATGGCCGAAGAATAAAAGTAACAAACAAACAAAGTGGCAAAGCAAAACAGAACAGAGAATAAACACATAATAAAGATAAACAACTAATAAATCAAAGCTGGGGCAGATGGCGAGAAAAGACAGAGGCAAAACCACAATCAAAGCCCCAATCAGGGCTCAAATGTGACAACTTTTCTCTTTGAGACAGCCGTTCATTTTTTTTAGAGTGTGGACAAAGGGTCCACTCAAACCTCAGCCACCACACAGTGGGTCGTACTGTCAAGTACAAATATCATTTTGATGTTACTGTACCATGTATGTAAATTACAGTACTGTAAACTACAGTACTCGTATTTTGTCTTTTGAATTTGAACTGTACAGTACTCTGTCTTCTTTAGGTATTTGTAAGACATTTATATTTCTTTGGGAAAAAACAAAGAAAAAAACTAAAACAGGGAAATAACACTTTTGTTGCTAAATACTGTAGCTTTCAGTTCGTTTGAGAAAAAGTAAATAAAAATATTTCAACTTCAGTGTTTTGTGTAAAACACATCAGTGTGTTTCTGTTGATCTGAAAGTGTTTCAGAATGGTGCAAGTGTGTATCATTTTGTTGCTAGAATGATATTTTTAGAAGGCATTGTTAGGTTTTGATTGTAGGGTTTCATTTTGACAGAGCTGTGAAGTGTTTTACAACAAGTGTTGTGTCTTATCTTGCTTGTGTGTAGAGTTTTCATACAGTGAGCCAAATTTTTCAAAATGTGCCTAAGCAATCAGCAAAACTGTAATTACTGTGGCAGTTCACCCCAAACACAAACCGTGCCACATACATACATGGGTGATTCTTTAACTACGGGCACTATTGGCCTTGTAAATGTAATTTCCACCACACCATTGCCTTACAATATAAGGCGCCTTGGGGCAACTGTTTGTTGTGATTTGGCGCTATATACATGTGCTCTGATGTCACTGTTTATCTCCATAGAAACTACCCAAACAATCTTTCATACAAACTGTTTAAAGGGACATTACAGTGTTGTGGTGGAAATTACGGCAATAGTGTGGGACAACTACATTTTGTTTAAAAAAATCACAACAGTTGTATGACATTGAATACCCCAATTATGTTTTGATTATTTTACTGATATTTTATTCAGAGATATTTTAAAACATTAGAAAAAATGTTTTTTACCATTCATTTTTATCATTGAAGATCAAAAGTCTGGGTGTGGGACAAGCACAAAATGGCAATATTTGCATATAATGATGCTGAAAAAAGGTGAAAAAGTCATCATAGACTACTAGAACAAATTTCTTAAAACACTTTCATTGTAAAGTGTTGAAAGTGTGAAATTTCCCCTTTTTTCTGTTTTTCATACAATATGATCAAAGGACATAATAAGTGCCCGTATTCTAAGAATCACCCACATATGCTTTTTATATATATAGATTCAACACTTGGGTAGGTGCTATTTACAGTATTGTTCTTCTTGTCGTTGTTGTTTCAGTATTTCTTCAGAGCAAGTGCATGTACTTCATGCAGTAATTTTTATTTGTCTACAGATTTGTATTTGTCTACACTTTACAGTGGTAAGAAAACTGCTGTGTTGTTCTGGTTTTCATTGTTGATTGATATGTTACTGTAACTAAGTTTGGTAAGAAATAAATATTTTCAGTCTGGAGCATCAGTGTTGTGCAGTACTTGTTAAATTTATAGTGTTCGTGCACTTTCTCTGTATACCTGAAAGTAATCATGAAGAAGGTTGTGAGTTTGTCAATTTAAAATTTTTGTCATTTAAATTATCCCTTACATAAAAGTGTAAGGCAAAAAAAAAAAAAAAAAAAGTCTATGCTGTTTCCTAAAATATGGGTTTTTACAAATGTGTTTTGTATTGCTCAAACTGACAGCAATAGTTGCTGAACATTTGAAGAATGAGTTAGTGAGATGAAAACAAAACAGCATTTTTATAAATATTGTATGTTTTTATAATGTGTGAAGATGTTTTGACTGAAGTGGGTCATTTTGTAAACAATCTAGGAGTTATGTTGTGTGGGCCGCCAGAAGAGGAGGTACTGCTGGCCCACCACCAAGGGGCGCCCTGCCTGAAGTGCGGGCTTCAGGCACGAGAGGGCGCTGCCGCCACGGACACAGCCGGGAGTGACAGCTGTCACTCATTAATTCCTGACAGCTGTCACACATTCTTCATCATCGCACTCCATAAAGACCAGACGTCATCTCCACCTCATCGCCGAGATATCATACTTCATTGGAGGTAATACTCTCAGCCTTTTTGTGAGATTTATAAATCTGTTATTGTGAGTGTTTGCAGGAGAACCGGTCGTTTTTGCGGAGGCTGTGCAAGACGGCGCTCCTTTTCATCTGATACCGCTGCAACATATTGAGTGAGAGGTGGAGGTGGCATTCCCACCGCTGTTGTTACTGGGTGTACACACACCCACACTTGACTGTCTTTGTTCTTCGCCAGCAGTACCAGATCCGACAGTCGGGGACGGTGATCACCTGGGAATTCGGGACTTGGCGGCTCCAGTATTCACCAGCTTCTGTGGGGGCGGAAATCGTGTGGTTCCGGCTCTTCTCAGGACAGACGTCTTCTATCCTCGAGCCTGCCCACACGTCACCTTTGTAATTTGACTGTAATTATATTCTGAGATTGTCTGTATGTTCGTTGTGCACGTTTCACAACATTAAATTGTTACCTTTTGGCTCATCTATTGACCGTTCATTTGCGCCCCCTGTTGTGGGTCCGTGTCACTACACTTTCACAACAAGTTATGCAAATTGGGTGTTTGGATAATTGTGTGAATATTTTGAAAAAAAAAAAGGAGCCCTGTTTAAAAAAACAAAACAGAAAGACAGAGACAAATTACTAGACAAATACGAAAATTATATTATCATCATATTTTTTAAACTGCACTAACTTCTGTGTTATTCATACTGAAGTCATTAATATAGTGTTTTGTATACTTGTGAATATTCAATGAAATGCATATATTTTTTAAATGTGGAAAATAACATCACTGATGTTGTAGTACAGCATTATGTCCGCTTGAGGGCAGTAAATACTCACGATTTTCTTTAAATTCATAGGGCTGTATTTATAGTGAATGTTAATATTC
This sequence comes from Thalassophryne amazonica, assembly GCF_902500255.1. Classification (NCBI taxonomy): domain Eukaryota; kingdom Metazoa; phylum Chordata; class Actinopteri; order Batrachoidiformes; family Batrachoididae; genus Thalassophryne; species Thalassophryne amazonica. The sequence goes on from NC_047105.1 coordinate 130,740,851, forward strand.
ACACATTTATTGTATTATATATAATTTTAAAATCTGCACTAATGTCTGCATTATTCTGGGAGATCCATAGAGGCAGGAGTCTACACAGCCAATGATTTTCAACATTATAGCTTCACATGATATTGTAATTTGCCAACTCTGATCATTATATTTTACTGTTTTGCAGGGAAGCATGGCCAACAGACCTAGAATAGCAAGATTTACAGCTGCACAAGCATCGAGACTGATTTTTGATGTGAGGATGAAATGGATGATGGACAAATATATTAGAGAGTGAAATAAATATGAAGAACCCCAAACCAATCATTTATATAGAAGTATTCCAATATAAAGCCAATGGGGTCATAAATAACCCCACTTGGTGATATTAGTCACTAAAATAGCTTGGTAGCTTGAGGATTAAAGTTCTCATTTGCATTGTAATGCCGTTTACAGCAGAAGCAGGGTTTTTTTTTTGTTTTTTGTTTTTTCTGGATCAATTTGTCCCTCAACCAGCTCTCTTTATACAATCATCAACCTCCAAACCAATGTTATCAATCAATCAATCAATCAATCGATTTTTTTTATGTAGCGCCAAATCACAACAAACAGTTGCCCCAAGGCGCCTTATATTGTAAGGCAAGGCCATACAATAATTATGTAAAACCCCAACGGTCAAGACGACCCCCTGTGAGCAAGCACTTGGCTACAGTGGGAAGGAAAAACTCCCTTTTAACAGGAAGTTTTGGTACGTTATGGTACGTGCAATTTTACTCCACGAACTGCGCGTCATTTGAGCTTGAACTTAACACCACATTACTACAATGCAGGCAGAAAACAGCATTTTGTTAATAATCACTGGCCTTGAATTATAGCCTGCCTTGTTTAGGTGCTGGGTCTGAGCATGGTTTGAACAAAATAAATGCCCAGGGCTTTAAATCAAGGAAATATGGTGCCCACTTTCCTTGAATTGGTGAGTGTCAGTGTTGAACTAAAGTTTGTACCTCTGTGGCGACTGAAAAGATCCAGACTGCTCTGTCCGGTACATGCGAGGGTTTTTTTTTTTTAAATGGAAATGAATTTCGACGGGACGAGACAGAACATCTTGTCTGCTGTGAGGGCTTTTGTCCGGTCACTGAGTATCCGGTTGATACGATGACTGTTTAGACGAGTTTTACTATATTCTCTCCATCAATTTTGTAATTCAAAGATGTTGAACTGCTGGGTTCTTGAATGTGCTCTTGACACTGCTGTTGTTGTCACCGTGCAGCAGATAAATGACTGTGGCTTCCACCTTGAGCAGTTTTCTTGCTAGTCGAACAAACTGAAGGCTGTGTGTGTGAGTTTGTCCCTCCATGACGTTAATACACGGTATTCTTGCCCTGAATGATGGCAACGTCAGTAACCTGTCCTTTGTCCAGTCCAGGAGGTGGCGATATGCTCCTATGAGTTGTTTTGCCAACCGTCAAAACGATCCAACAAAGAAGAGCTGTTTCCTGTTATCTTCCGTGGATAAAGCTAGTTAGCTGGAGACGCTGGAGATGGAACCTCTTCTCTGAACATATCAAACTTCACGCTGTGATCCTCGAATATGTTTTTTGAAGAGCTCCAGAAGCACAAAGGTCGACAGTAAACCGGAAGAAGAAGTAAAGGCGAAGTTAACGCGAAAAGGTGGAACAGCTGAGAAGGTTGTTGAAACAGCGGCTAACTGCTGCTAATGTCGAGATATTTGAGTTTGTAGAAACAAAGACATCGCAGAGCAGCAAGAAGAAACGAGTGGATTTAAAGAAGAGACGAAACTAGTCAACGTGCTGGATGCTGTTTTCAAGCCTGAAGTTCGCTGATCCAGAGCAGGTTTGTCCACTAAACTTTATTTCAGGCCAGCTCCACCACATCCAAATGATAGCTGTTAGTTTGTGTTGGAGTTCTTATTATAGACTGAACATCAAATAAATAATACAAACTGGGCTTCTAATGATAAATGAAAGACAGTTCAGCTTGGTGATGGACTGATGAAGCCGATCAATAGATACCATTGATTACAGTTTTTCCTCGTTTTATAAAGGAACTCTGCACACAATTCGTAAAGTCTGAAGCTCATGTATCAACATCATGACTCCAAACTGCTGAACTCTGAGCACAACACCATGGTTTCACTCACAGATTCTAAATCTCAGTTATGCAAATCTCTGAACATTTTGTTCACTTTGTTGTTAAAACACTGAGCTTCAAAATGCAGCACCTTGATAACCAGTTAGAATCAGAAGACTTAATTTATCCTGAAGGAAACTGCCGATGTTCCAACTGCACAGATAAACAGATACAAGTCGACATGAAGAGCAGGAGACTGGATAAGAAAAATAACCATCATAAGGTTTTTCAGCCTCCTTTTTTTGGCGCAGGGCCGCCAAGCAGATCTGATTTGTGTCTGCAGAGTTCTCACCAGGATTTTTTCACGGCATACGGGGTAACTTAGTGGGGAATACATTTTGAAATTTATAACCCTTTGAAACACTATTTTCTGCATTTTGAGGGCCAATTTGTGTTGGTAATTGGGATGTTAAATAACGTGTGGCAAAAAAACAAACAAACAGAAAAGCTCTTGTATGCTGCCTAAATCACAGCATAGGGGCCTTCTATGCTCAACTGTGCTGGTGAGAACCCTGATCTGCATGTTTACTGGGCACAAGTTTTACACCGGATGCCCTTCCTGGCACAACTCCACATGACATAGAGAATGGGCACAGGTGGTCTTGAACCGGTGACTTTCTGACTTGGAAGCAAGCACACTAAACCCCACACTGCACTATAATAAAAAATAACCGTATTAAAATAAAATTAAATTGAAAATCTATCCGGATAAAGCTTTAAAAATGTCTTTAACACTGAGGGTAAGTTATGGCACCTGAACCTGTTGATAATATCACACATACAAATGATTTATTGCACATTCTGAGAGTAGAAGAGTTGCTGCTACTGCATTTTACTGCTGTAGGATTTTTCTGGTCTTCGGCTGTTTTTCTGCTCTTGAATGTTACTGTGCTGTTCAGTGTACTGTAGAGTGCCTTGATTAGAGAGAGTGGTGTCAACTCACAGCATAGCGCTATTTTGGTTCCAGCTGCGCTAAACTACTGAATGAATCTTTAATAGTGCAGCAGATAACTGAAACAATCATGCAAATGGCGATAAAGCATCAAATTCGGCAGAAATACTCCTTGAAATACTCATGCTGTAAATGTGCAGACTTTTTCTGATCCATTTGTAATCAACGCGCACTGTAAAAGCAACTTTGACTTTTGACTCCTGTACAAACTGACACTGACCTTTGTCACCATTCTTGCTGTTTTTAATCCCATAACTCCATAGAATTCAGTTACAGACTGTCCAAACCATACCTTTTTGGAATCTTTATGATCAGGCAAATAATGTGGTGTAGGTTTCAGTATGATTGGAGCATCTTTTAATTTTGACTCCTGTGTAATTCTTCAGTTGACCTCTACCTGAACACCAGCTGAAAATTCAAGTGGCCAATTGGTTTTTTCAAAAGAGGATTGTCTGAGGACTATTTCTGCCGAATTTGATGCTTTTATCACCATTTGCAGGATTATGCTCTAAATATTCTCTTATCTGCTGCACTATAATGTTTTCAGCATTTTTTAAAAATCATTTAACCACATACAGCAACACATCCAGGTACAGGTGCTATCAAAATAAATATAAAAATTGTTAAGCTATCAAATTTACAATTTATGATGATTTGTTTAATTAATTTAAAGCCTGATTTATGCAGCTGCTGCTCTGTAACTCTGTGTGATGCAATGACGTGTGTGACAGTTGTAAAGTTTTCCGTCTCTGGATTATGCTTTATTATGGACTAATTTGACCCTCAACAAGCTTTTCTTTCTACAATCATCACCTCCAAATCAAAGGTAAGCTGAACAGTTTCAATTATTGACTTCATGCTGTAAATGTGCAGACTTTTTCTGATCCATTTGTAATCAGCGCGCATTGTAAAAAACTATTATAATATGAAGGCTTGAAAACAGAAAATGTGTGTCTGATTTAACAGGTGGACGTCAGGCTTCAGGTCCCAGTCTGAACAGTTTGGAAAAAATAAACGGTCAGACTTTTAATCACAGAAATGACTCCAGTCTTTCCTCAAATCGGCGAGTGTCTGAGCTGAACATTAATTTGTACCTCTGCACGTCCAGACTGCTCAGCGGTTTAAAGGAATTACATTGTGATTAGACGGGACATTTTATCCGATGTGAGCGACATGTATGTAACTGGTTAGTTACAGTCAGGAGGCGCAGAACTTCTACAGGGAATCCTGAATCGGTACCTGCGCCTCATTTAATGACCGGGTCAAAATTTCTTCTGAAATTTTTTTTTTCTGCCAAATGTATTTGATCCATTATCAAAATGTAAACAGTGTGCAGTGAAAGCAGCAAACATTTTATCTGATGTGAGTGAAAAATCTGTTTTACAATATCCGTTATATACAGTGTTTATTACATGAAAAACTATAAAAAACTTTGGGACTTTTTTTGTCCGGTGACTGCGAATATCTGGTTTATACGATGACGGTTTCGTGAGTTTTACTGTACATGGGACTGAACAATAAATTTACCTATTTCTCAAAGCTTTGATGATGATGTCTGTTTCCATCCCACACAGCTGACTTTATTTTCCAAATTTTTCTTCTATTCGGATCTGAAAGGAATCTGTATATCTTGAAGCCCTTGCTGTGTCTGTTTGTGAAACCCGGCATTTTCAGTGAATAAATAAATAAAATAGCTGGATTTACATGCAGACAGATTAACAGCGAATGCTATTTTGAACCCAAGATGGCACCGTGAGTCACGTGACCATTTTTTTTTAGACTTGTCATGTCGCCACTCTCTCTAATCAAGGCACTCGAATGTACTGTATTGTATGTATATCTGTTTCTGCCAGATCTATATCAGGGGGGGGAGTCCTGATGTTTGGAAGAAGAGCAGAGCTTTAGAGTGTTTTTCCTCATCTCTGACACTGGTACCAAATCATTGTTAAATTACAAAATGCTTTGAGAGTGTATTTACTACAACATGACAAATTATTTGAATCTGATTAGTGCAGTGCCAGTAGGAAGTTTGTATTCCTATAGGAAATTGGGAGCTTAAGTAGATTTTTCATGGATGGTCGTATGAGGCTGTGTTTGAAGGTGGGATGTACAAAGAGGTGTACTTACTCTTACATAGTTTTAACAGACAAAAGTGTACGTTTGTTAAGACATGGTTGACATTGAGGTTCAAAGAGACTTGCAAATACAGTTACTTTAAGAAAAGATTGACATTCATCCAATATGGTCAGACACATATATATGGCTCACAATATGCTAAACCGTTCTATTACACCTGAGGTACTTCATGAATGTGTTTATTAAATATGGATTTTTGAATAGAAATGTTTGTTATTGTTAACACTAATGTAACTAATGTATATATAGTATGCATAATTTGAGTGTATTTCGTTGCTCATAAACTAAAGAAAAATTGAAAAGAAGTTTGGAAAATCCACTTTTTTTTCATCACATATTATAACACGATTGGACCTCACTTTTTCAACCAGGTCATATTTTTTTCAAACCAACCTCAAAGCAATTACATTGTGCATTAGTCAATAGGAAACCCATGAAATGAAAAATTAAAAGTAAATAAAAGGCCCTTGAGTCAATTTTAAGTACAAAAAAATTAAATTAAAAATGACCCTTGCGGATGTTACGCCGTCTGTCAAAACCAAGTGGGAGATATAGATGGTTAAAAGTTGCATAAACTATAGCTAACATTTACACTTAGATAGGCATTCTACTTTGAAATATGTATTCTCTGATATACATCGTCAATTTGTATAAAAGATACGCGTATTAAGAAATTATAACAAGTTGAAAACAACCTGAGAATTGTCCGTCAAAAATAACATCCGCAAGGGTCCATACTCTTATTAATTTCACTTTTCCATAATGGAAAAGTGAAATTTTAAAGTTAATAGTTAATGAGTTATCTTGAGCTTTGTGGTTTATGAAAGAAATATATGTGTACTACAATTTCAAACTAGTTTGCAATAAAAACATGTAACTTGAAAAATTGACCTTTGTGTTACACTTTCATAGCAGTTGAGCATATTGTGAGCCATATACAAATAGAGATATAGGAAGGAATAGAAACAGTTAGTGTACATGAAGCACAAACATATGGTAAATGGACTGCATTTATATAGTGCTTTTTCCATCTGCATCAGACGCTCAAAGTGCTTTACAATAATGCCTCACATTCACCCCGATGTCAGGGTGCTGCCATACAAGGTACTCACTACACACCGGGAGCAACTAAGGGATTAAGGTCCTTGCCCAAGGGCCCTTAGTGATTTTACGGTCAGGCTGGGGTTTGAACCAAGGAAGCACTTTTGGCTCTCTATATCTCCAGATTTAATGACACCAGATGGCTGATTCTTTTTAATATATGAGACATGTTATAGTACTATCAGGAAAACATGTTACATCTGTGACAAAAATTATACTTGTCTCATATATAGGCCCCTAAAAATGTCTGAAGTCCAGCAGCTGAAGGACATGTTTAAACTACAGCTAACACCTGCTGATGAAGGAATGATCACAGACCAGGAAGAAGAAATGTGTCATTTAAAAGAAGAGAATAAAAGAGGTAAAGGACTGGATGCTGTTTTTAATCCTCCAAATCTCTTCTACAGATCAGGTTTGTTCACTCAGCTTTGTTTGTTTTACCAGGGTTCTCGCCAGCATCATGACAGCGTAACAGACCGTTACACTGCTGCCTGAACAGGGCTTGAAATAGTACGTGCATGTGATAGTTTGTGCACGAATTATTCGAGCGGTGCACGTAATTTTATACTTCACTGGCACTGGTGCAAGTAACTTTATCCAAGTTTTATCAACTATAAGCACCAGTAGAATGAACCAGTAAAGGAATAAATAAGGAAAAAAACAATTTCCAGTGTGTTGTCTTCGTCTTCCCTGCGTTTTATGACTCTCACACACGGAACGAGTTGCTGTGATGATTTGTTCGCGCGCACGTGAAAAAAAACTGTCTGGGCTGTTAGTTCCTTGCTCTCCGCTCAAACTCTCTCATCACTGTGTTTAAAAAAAAAAAAAAAAAAGACATAAGTCCTGCTCACAGACTGATTGCCAGAGACAGGACATGTCCAATCAACTATAACTCCAGACATCTCCACATTTACTCAGGGAGGGTTCATTCGCGTGCACACTCGCCCGCACCTCGCGGTCACAGGAGGAAAGATAAACTATAACAGAACTCAGAGCGCAGACCTGCAGGTCAGCACAAGAACAAATACACTCAACAAAAATATAAATGCAACACTTTTGGTTTTGCTCCCATTTTGTATGAGATGAACTCAAAGATCTAAAACTTTTTCCACATACACAATATCACCATTTCCCTCAAATATTGTTCACAAACCAGTCTAAATCTGTGATAGTGAGCACTTCTCCTTTGCTGAGATAATCCATCCCACCTCACAGGTGTGCCATATCAAGATGCTGATTAGACACCATGATTAGTGCATGGGTCTGCCTTAGACTGCCCACAATAAAAGGCCACTCTGAAAGGTGCAGTTTTATCACACAGCACAATGCCACAGATGTCGCAAGATTTGAGGGAGCATGCAGTTGGCATGCTGACAGCAGGAATGTCGACCAGAGCTGTTGCTCGTGTATTGACTGTTCATTTCTCTACCATAAGCCGTCTCCAAAGGCGTTTCAGAGAATTTGGCAGTACATCCAACCAGCCTCACAACCGCAGACCACGTGTAACCACACCAGCTCAGGACCTCCACATCCAGCATGTTCACCTCCAAGATCGTCTGAGACCAGCCACTCGGACAGCCTAATCTTAAAAGTAGAGAGGGTGTCTGTCTCCCTGATCCGAATTGGGAGCTGGTTCCACAGGAGAGGAGCCTGAAAGGTGAAGGCTCTGCCTCCCATTCTACTCTTAATAACCCTAGGAACTACAAGTAAGCCTGCAGTCTGAGAGCGAAGAGCTCTATTGGGGTGATATGGTACTATGAGGTCCCTAAGATAAGATGGGACCTGATTATTCAAAACCTTATAAGAAGAAGAATTTTAAATTCTATTCTAGAATTAACAGGAAGCCAATGAAGAGAGGCCAATATGGGTGAAATATGCTCTCTCCTAGTCCCCTAGTCAGTACTCTAGCTGCAGCATTTTGAAATAACTGAAGGCTTTTCAGGGAACTTTTAGGACAACCTGATAATAATGAATTACAATAGTCCAGCCTAGAGGAAATAAATGCATGAATTAGTTTTTCAGCATCACTCTGAGACAAGACCTTTCTAATTTTAGAGATATTGCGCAAATATAAAAAAGCAGTCCTACATATTTGCTTAATATGCGCATTGAAGGACATATCCTGATCAAAAATGACTCCAAGATTTCTCACAGTATTACTAGAGGTCAGGGTAATGCCATCCAGAGTAAGGATCTGGTTAGACACCATGTTTCTAAGATTTGTGGGGCCAAGTGAATTTAAAAGCAGGAAATTAGAGGTCATCCATGTCTTTATGTCTGTAAGACATTCCTGCAGTTTAACTAATTGGTGTGTGTCCTCTGGCTTCATGGATAGATAAAGCTGGGTATCATATGTGTAACAATGAAAATTTAAGCAATGCTGTCTAATAATACTGCCTAAGGGAAGCATGTATAAAGTGAATAAAATTGGTCCTAGCACAGAACCTTGTGGAACTCTGTAATTAACCTTAGTCTGTGAAGAAGACTCCCCATCTGTTTTAAGCTGGGAGTTTGTTAGTTATACCACGGAGTCAGGCACTTCTGATTTAAGGCTCTCTTTTTCAGAGGAGCTGCAGCATCCAAAGTTGTGCTCAATGAGGATGTAAAACTATTGACGAGATAATCTATCTCACTCACAGAGTTTAGGTAGCTACTCTGCACTGTGTTGGTATATGGCATTGGAGAACATAACAAAGAAGGAATCATATCCTTAAACCTAGTTACAGTGCTTTCCAAAAGACTTCTACTGTAATGAAACTTATTCCCCACTGCTGGGTAGTCCATTAAAATAAATGTAAATGTCATTAAGAAATGATTAGACAGAAGGGGGTTTTCAGGGAATACTGTTAAGTCTTCAATTTCCATACCATAAGTCAAAACAAGATCTAAAGTATGATTAAAGTGGTGGGTGGACTCATTTACATTTTTAGCAAAGCCAGTTGAGTCTAATAATAGATTAAATGCAGTGTTGAGGCTGTCATTCTCAGCATCTATGTGGATGTTAAAATCGGCCACTATAATTATCTTATCTGAGCTAAGCAGTAAGTCAGACAAAAGGTCTGAAAATTCACAGAGAAACTCACAGTAACGACCAGGTGGACGATAGATAATAACAAATAAAACTGGTTTTTGGGACTTCCAGTTTGGATGGACAAGACTAAGAGTCAAACTTTCAAATGAATTAAAGCTCTGTCTGGGTTTTTGATTAATTAATAAGCTGGAGTGGAAGATTGCTGCTAATCCTCCCCCTCGGCGTGTTACGAGCATTCTGACAGTTAGTGTGACTCGGGGGTGTTGACTCATTTAAACTAACATATTCATCCTGCTGTAACCAGGTTTCCGTAAGGCAGAATAAATCAATATGTTGATCAATTATTATATCATTTACTAACAGGGACTTAGAAGAGAAAGACCTAATGTTTAATAGACCACATTTAACTGTTTTAGTTTGTGGTGCAGTTGAAGGTGCTATATTATTTTTTCTTTTTGAATTTTTATGCTTAAATTGATTTTTGCTGGTTGTTGGTGGTCTGGGAGCAGGCACCGTCTCTATGGGGATGGGGTATTTGGGGGATGGCAGGGGGAGAGAAGCTGCAGAGAGGTGTGTAAGTCTACAACTCTGCTTCCTCGTCCCAACCCTGGATAGTCACGGTTTGGAGGGTTTAATAAAATTGGCCAGATTTCTAGAAATGAGAGCTGTTCCATCCAAAGTGGGATGGATGCCGTCTCTCCTAACAAGACCAGGTTTTCCCCAGAAACTTTGCCAATTATCTATGAAGCCCACCTCATTTTTTGGACACCACTCAGACAGCCAGCAATTCAAGGAGAACATGAGGCTAAACATGTCAGTCCCGGTCCGATTGGGGAGGGGCCCAGAGAAAACTACAGAGTTCGACATTGTTTTTGCAAAGTTGCACACCGATTCAATGTTAATTTTAGTGACCTCCGATTGGCGTAACCGGGTGTCATTACTGCCGACGTGAATTACAATCTTACAGAATTTACGCTTAGCTTTAGCCAGCAGTTTCAAATTTCCTTCAGTGTCGCCTGCTCTGGCCCCCGGAAGACAATTGACTATGGTTGCTGGTGTCGCTAACTTCACATTTCTCAAAACAGAGTCACCAATAACCAGAGTTTGTTCCTCGGCGGGTGTGTCGCTGAGTGGAGAAAAACGGTTAGCGATGTGAACGGGTTGGTGGTGTACAGGGGCTTGTGTTTAGGACTACGCTTCCTCCTCACAGTCACCCAGCCGGCCTGCTTTCCCGGCTGCTCGGGATCTGTTGGGGGACAGCTAACGGCGGCTAAGCTACCTTGGTCCGCACCGACTACAGGGGCCTGGCTAGCTGTAGGATTTTCCAAGGTGCGGAGCCGAGTCTCCAATTCGCCCAGCCTGGCCTCCAAAGCTACGAATAAGCTACACTTATTACAAGTACCATTACTGCTAAAGGAGGCCGAGGAATAACTAAACATTTCACACCCAGAGCAGAGAAGTGCGGAAGAGACAGGAGAAGCCGCCATGCTAAACCGGCTAAGAGCTAGTAGCTGCACTAAGCTAGCAGATTCCTAAAAACACACAACGTGAATAATGTGTAAATAATTTAGAGGTGATTCAGCAGATGGAGTGTTGTACATGAGCAGCTCTGGTTATGAGCAGACAAATAATAATTATCTTTGCTCCCAGAATTTATTCATCACTACAATATTTTGTACAGCTCCCATCAACAACCCAAACTACAGAACTTTTCTTTGGTAACTGGGTAACATTAATAGTCAGCTTTGCTACCAGGCATGCCGTGTTTTCCCGAATAGTGTAAATGTGGAAGTGTACAGAAGTGTGGGTTTGAAAGCGCGTGGGAGGGAGAGAAAGGGAGGTATGGATTTGCTGCAAATCACGAATTATCCGCAAACCATTAATGAAAATTTATGCAAACTGTGAATAATCTGCAAACTGTTAATAATTTTGCTGCAAACCATGAATAAAATTTCCCACAATACATGAACGTGGGTCTCGCAAAAAACATTAAGTCGCAAAATATGAATATCATTCATGATATGTATTTTCTTTCAGTTTAAGTAGTTTACGGATCAGTTATTTCAGGAAATCTTGATTGCAAACCCTATTTCTGCAAAGAGTTTTTTGCAGGTCGGGGGGTGGGGGATCGAGCCCTGAGTGTGCTCTCATGCTGTCAAGTGCACGGCACCGCTGAGTGTGACCCGCTCCAGCGACAGTGGCAGGTGAAGAGTTTGAGTGGAGCGGTACGCCTGTCAAACAGTAACGCTGCTGTCCTAAACTCAGGGAGGACAGAAACCTCCTGTGGAGCAGAAGGGCAAAAGCTTGCTTGATCTTGATTTTCAGTATGAATACAGACAGTGAAAGCGGGCCCTCATGATCCTTCTGACTTTTTGAGTTTTAAGCAGGAGGTGTCAGAAAAGCTACCACAGGGAGAACTGGCTTGTGGCGACCAAGTGTTCATAGTGACGTCACTTTTTGATCCTTTGATGTTGACTCTTCTTGTCATCATGAAGCAGAATTCACCACGCGTTGGATTGTTCACCCACTAATAGCAAATGTGAAAGAGTCTAACACTCTAACGCACATGCGACTCGAGGGGTCGTGCGAAGCCCCGTGGTGCAATGAAAGTGAGCGGCATGCAGTCATAATCTCACAGATGGTAGCTTTGCACCATTGGCTCCTCAGCCAAACACATACAACCCCAATTCCAGTGAAGTTTGGACGTTGTGTAAAATGTAAATAAAAACAGAATACAATGATTTGCAAATCCTCTTTAACTAATATTCAATTGAATACACCACAAAGACAAGATATTTAACGTTCAAACTGATAAACTTTATTGTTTTTGTGCAAATATTTGCTCATTTTGAAATGGATGCTTGCAACACATTTCAAAAAAGCTGGGACAGTGGTATGTTTACCGCTGTGTTACATCACCTTTCCTTCTAACAACACTCAATAAGCGTTTGGGAACTGAGGACACTAATTGTTGAAGCTTTATATGTGGAATTCTTTCCCATTCTTGCTTGATGTACGACTTCAGTTGTTCAACAGTCCAGGGTCTCCATTGTCGTATTTTGCGCTTCATAATGCGCCACACATTTTCAATGGGTGACAGGTCTGGACTGCAGGCAGGCCAGTCTAGTACCCGCACTCTTTTACTATGAAGCCATGCTGTTGTAACACGTGCAGAATGTGGCTTAGCATTGTCTTGATGAAATAAACAGGGTCGTCCCTGAAAAAGACGTTGCTTGGATGGCTGCATGTGTTGCTCCAAAACCTGGATGTATCATTCAGCATTGATGGTGCCATCACAGATGTGTAAGTTGTCCATGCCATGGGCACAAACACACCCCCATACCATCACAGATGCTGGCTTTTGAACTTTGTGCTGGTAACAATCTGGATGGTCTTTTTCCTCTTTTGTCTGGAGGACATGACGTCCATGATTTCCAAAAACAATTTTGAAATGTGGACTCATCAGACCACAGCACACTTTTCCACTGTGTGTCTGTCCATTTCAAATGAGCTCGGGCCCAGAGAAGGCAGTGGTGTTTCTTGATGTTGTTGATGTATGGCTTTCACTTTGCATGGTAGAGTTTTAACTTGCACTTGTAGACATAACGCCGAACTGTGTTAATTGACAGTGGTTTTCTGAAGTGTTCCTGAGTCCACGCGGTAAGATCCTTTACACAATGATATCGGTTTTTAATGCAGTGTCGCCTGAGGGATCGAAGGTCACGGGCATTCAATGATGGTTTTTGGCCTTGCCGCTTACGTGTAGAAACTTCTCCAGATTCTCTGAATGTTCTGATTATATTTTGGACTGTAGATGATAGAATCCCTAAATTCCTTGCAATTAAATGTTGAGAAACATTGTTCTTAAATTGTTGGACTATTTTTTCACGCAGTTGTTCACAAAGTGGTGTTCCTCGCCCCATCTTTGCTTGTGAACGGAGGAGCCTTTTGGGGATGCTCTTTTATACCCAATCATGACACTCACCTGTTTCCAATTAACCTGTTCACATCTGGAATGTTTCAAACAGATGTTCTTTGAGCATTCACCAACTTTCCCAGTCTTTTGTTGCCCTGTCCCAGCTTTTTTGAAATGTGTTGCAGGCATCCATTTAAAAATGAGCAAATATTTGCACAAAAACAATAAAGTTTATCAGTTTGAACATTAAATATCTGGTCTTCATGGTGTATTCAGTTGAATATAGGTTGAAGAGGATTTGCAAATCATTGTATTCTGTTTTTATTTACATTTCACACAATGTCCCAACTTCATTGGAATTGGGGTTGTACACCGAATCCTGAAAAAAATTCACATTTAGCGAGATGTGTTCACATTTCGGAGATATTTTGGTAACACTTTACTTGTAGGTACTGTCATAATACAGACATAACACTTTCATGACTGTTACATGACACAGTCATGAAGATGTCATAAACTTTATGTCAATGTCATAAATATTTGACTGCTGTTATTAAGTGTCATTCGGTTTATGGAATGACACCTTGACATTTTTTTTGGTTGTCTTGATTATAACAACTTGACTTTAATCAAAGTGACCAGAAGTTGTCTTCGGCCCTTTTGGTCTTCGGTTGTATGCTGAGCTGTCAACTTGTCATTACAATCTCCTACAAGAGATGCACCAACATCCACCAACACTACGGCTGATCCTTCAGTCATGTAGACAAAGCGATTAAAAAACAAAACAAAAACAAAAAAAAGCCATTATGATTAATTATCATGGGTAAATCAGTCAGTGAATGAATAACTACTTTCTCTGAAATCTGAACAGATTTAAAACGTAATTTTACTTGATGCACTAATTTTCAGATTGTTTGGCTGCACAGTTGTGAGGTTTATTAGCTCATAATCTGACTAACAAAAGGTTAACAAATGTCTGAGGAAGCAGCATCAGCAGCTCATGACCTACAGGTCCTGGAAGGAACCTGCAGGACCTGGAACAGTGTCTGTGAACAGCTCGAGGGAGGGAGACGAAGACTAGAACACATGAGCTACAATGACATAAGGAGCACAGTAACAGTACATCACAGAAGGACAGCGTTCCAGAGACCCAGAGCTCAGTGCTGACAGAAATATGTTGCATTCAAACCTTCATCACTATTTTGAACAACACATGAGACTAAGATGAAGTATTTCCACATATTTTCTATTAAAATATGAGACATAAAGAATAATGCATATTTTAATACCTGTGACTGTTTTATTATTTCTGAACACATTTAAAAGAAATCTAATGGTTTGGGTCATTTTTAAACTTTACAAGATTGAAAATCATTTTTATTTAATTTTGTGATTTCTCATGAACTATCTGCAGTACCTTCATGCTCACTGCCATAAATGTTTTTACAGGGTTCGTGCAGATCTAATGCAGCAGATGCATAATTGAAACAATCCTTCAAATGGTGATGCAAGCACCAAATTCAGCACAGATACTCCTTCGACATTTCTCTTTGGAAAAAACAGACTGGCCACTTGAATTTTCAATTGGTGGCCATGTAGGGGTCAGTTGAAGAATTACATGGGGGTCAAAATTTTAAAATGCTCCAGTCATATTGAAAACTACAGTGGTGTGAAAAAGTGTTTTCCCCCATGATATTTTACATGTTGGAAATTTTTAGGACATCAAAAAACAAAATAAAAATTCAGGCTTTGTATATTGAAATGTCTCAAATTATGCCATTAATCTCACAGTGAAAGGTAATCTCTACATCATGAATTAAAAGAAATAAAAATCTAAAAGCTAAAATGATGGTGTGAATAAGTAAGTGCCTCCTTTAGTATAACACATGTAAAAAAAAAAAAAAAAAAAATCACTTTATGTCCAGTTTTCTTCAGACAAGTCAGGAGATCGATACATGAACACTCCCAAGACACTGAATATGTCTTGGACTTTATTTACATGAATTATGAAGAAACACAAACAGCATGGCCCTCTATGGTAAATCTTTGTGGAGTAGACAGTTCTCAAAAACTGAGAGTAAAGACACCAAGACACACATAGACAGCCCTGAAGAAGTTAGACCTCTGTGGCTGTGATTGAAGAAATTGTGCACAGTGCCTGTTTTGAGTTGTACATCACCACAGAAGAATTTTCTTTCAGCAAAAGATAAAATCTATGCTTCAATCTCTGATGTGCCTTCTGGCAAATTGTATTTGAACTTTCAAGTGTTCTTTTTTAAAATAAAAACCTTCTCTATACCACTTCCTAATTACTAACCACTAACCCGATGAATTCAGTTATTTGCTTAGCCTTCTGACTGTCGTGTGGGCTGCTCTAACTGCCGTCTGACTGTTGCTGCTTCGGCGCGCTTCTTTTCATTCTCTGCAGTGAGCCTCGAAAACTCACCATTCTCCGACAAGTGTTTGTTCTTTAAATATCTGATTAAATTACTTGCATTGAAGCATTTTACTGTACTTCCTCCACAAGATATTTTTTTCTTTACATGTGTTGCAGGATGCAAACTTTACATTGCTCTCACAGCCCGTATAAACGTTCTACAAGGCAGACATGTTTGTTGGGGTTTGCCACTGCATGCCCGAGCAGTGTGAAGGAAATGGGGGGGGGGGGCACTACACTGCACACAGAACCTCTACAGGCCGCAAAGTATGAGCTACAGGTGATATTTTATTGTGTTCAGCAATGAAAGACATTGGTCGACATACGCCGGTCACATACTTTTTCCACAGAAATTGGCCGATAATGAACTGTGGCCAATCGATCGGAACACCAATACTAATCAGTGTAGCAGCAGGAGTTAGAATTTCACAAACAAGATTCTCACCAGGACTTTTAGCAGAGTAATGGGATGGAAAGTCACCTTACTAAGCCAGGAGTTCGGGGGCCACTTAGGTGGAGCCCCAGTGGAAGCTTTAGCATTACGGGCTTATAAAGGGGCTTCTTTGTCTGTCTAAATATACCAAATACCTCTGGAATTAACTTAATTAGACCATGATATTTTTACCTTTTGCATACCGTGTTTCCAAAATATTGTACAATCAGGTACTTAAGCTCACAATAACTCCAAAATCATGAGCTCACAACAACATATATTAAAATATATTAAAACTAAAACAGTTACCTGTAGATTTCTATCATAGATTTGATTAAAGAACACTCAGGCAGGAACATCAATTCTTTTATTCATCTTGGCCCACTTGTTGCAAGTTGAGTCAAAGCTGAATGTTTCTGCCTCATCTCCTTTAATAGGAACCATAAGGACATTGCCCAGGGTTTCTTCTTTCAGTCTGTTTGGAGGGGGGGTCTTGACCCTCTTCATAGTGGAAAAGTCCCTTTCACAGTGTGAAAATATATATTACTTGAAACCTCAGTCTTGGGCTGACAGTCTCATGACAGTGCATGTGTACTGAGGCACTACAAGTAAATGCATTTCATAAGTTTTGATTCAAGATGCTAATCATGTTGTCTACAATCTAAATTTCTTCAAGTCAACAGTATATGAACACCATCATATATATGAAACCCTCAAATTGCCTGCTGTTGTACCAGGATCATTTTGTTGGTCAGGAGTTAGAAAACGGCGTGTCGGCGTGTTTTCTGAAAGTAAGAGAATTTATATTTGTATACGGCAACTAGGCTTCAAACATGCTCCAGCACACGGCCCGAAGCAAGCCAACACCTGGACATTTGGAACTGGACCAGAAGAGCAGCAGGAGTGAGTAGAATGGAGAGGAGTTAAGTAAAGTTTACAGTAAATTCTGCAGAGTAAAATATACTCTGCCAGGATCACATTTGGTCCCAGTTCAGAGTTATATACATTCTATTATAGAGTGAAATCAGCTCTACAGTCTTGTCAAATCACATTTTTCAACTCAATAAGAGTCATTGACAGCATGATAGATTTGATTTTACCCTGTGATCGAATTGATTTAGCACTGTGATAGAGTATATTTAACTCTATTTGGACTGGGACCAAATGTTATCCTGGCAGAATATATTTTACTCTGCAAAGTTTCTGTGTAGGCTCTCAGTTGTCCAGGTGGTTTCCATAGTAGAGAAGCTTGAATCTTCGACTGGACTGGGTTGCTTGACGTGAGGACGTTTCGCTTCAAATCACAGAAGCTTCCTCAGCTAAAATTCTTGCTCTGGTAGTCTGACTTCTGTCTTGACTCTTGTAGAGAAGAATAAACCGGAAGCCAACAAAAGCTGGAGTTTTTAACCTAACCAGACCCCTCCTACCGAGAGGCTGACTGCTATAGGCTAGTGACTAAACAATAGCTCTAATTAGCACCTATTGTGCACTCTCCTAATGATGGGATGGAAGCCTCCCCGATGGCTCCCTTGACGACTCTCCTGATGACGTGAATGACTCATTACCATGAACAAAAGACTGAAACTGCTTAGACCTGAGTACCCTATTGTAAACAGGGGACAAAGCGTGTCTGAGACCCGCCCCCCGGTTAAGGCTGGGTTTCAACTTTTTTACAAAGAATGCTTCCTTGACACCTCTCTCAAACCATTTCTTGTCTCTGGCTAAGATTTTAACTTCCTTGTCCTTAAATGTGTGGTTAGTGTCTTTCAGGTGGAGATGAACTGCAGACTGAGGTCCACTGGCGACCTCTCTGCGGTGCTGGTATAGCCTCTTGTTTAAAGGTTGCTTAGTCTCACCTATGTAGTGTTCATTACAGTTTTCCTGATATAATACACTTACACCGGTTAACACCTTGAGACAGAAATTAGTTCACCCTAAGGACAGGATCCCTAGTTACAAACAGAGCAATGTAGTGTATTATTGGTTAGTGTATTTTTGGTTGCACTAACTTATTGTGTTTTTTTTTCATGTATTAAAATAAATTCCTAAAATTACAGTGAGGAAAATAAGTATTTGAACACCCTGCGATTTTGCAAGTTCTCCCACTTAGAAATCATGGAGGGGTCTGAAATTTTCATCTTAGGTGCATGTCCACTGTGAGAGACATAATCTAAAAAAAAAATTTCTGGAAATCACAATGTATGATTTTTTTTAAATGCTGCTTAATGCTTTTCAGTGCTGCTTTTGATACTGTTGACCATAAAATTTTATCACAGAGATTAGAGCATGCCATAGGTATTAAAGGCACTGCGCTGTGGTGGTTTGAATCATATTTATCTAATAGATTACAATTTGTTCATGTAAATGGGGAGTCTTCTTCACAGACTAAGGTTAATTATGGAGTTCCTCAAGGTTCTGTGCTAGGACCAATTTTATTCATTTTATACATGCTTCCCTTAGGCAGTATTATTAGAAAGCATTGCTTAAATTTTCATTGTTACGCAGATGATACCCAGCTTTATCTATCCATGAAACCAGAGGACACACACCAATTAGTTAAACTGCAGGAATGTCTTACAGACATAAAGACATGGATGACCTCTAATTTCCTGCTTTTAAATTCAGATAAAACTGAAGTTATTGTACTTGGCCCCACAAATCTTAGAAACATGGTGTCTAACCAGATCCTTACTCTGGATGGCATTACCCTGACCTCTAGTAATACTGTGAGAAATCTTGGAGTCATTTTTGATCAGGATATGTCCTTTAATGCGCATATTAAGCAAATATGTAGGACTGCTTTTTTGCATTTGCGCAATATCTCTAAAATGAGAAAGGTCTTGTCTCAGAGTGATGCTGAAAAACTAATTCATGCATTTATTTCCTCTAGGCTGGACTATTGTAATTCATTATTATCAGGTTGTCCTAAAAGTTCCCTGAAAAGCCTTCAGTTAATTCAAAATGCTGCAGCTAGAGTACTGACGGGGACTAGAAGGAGGGAGCATATTTCACCCATATTGGCCTCTCTTCATTGGCTTCCTGTTAATTCTAGAATAGAATTTAAAATTCTTCTTCTTACTTATAAGGTTTTGAATAATCAGGTCCCATCTTATCTTAGGGACCTCATATTACCATATCACCCCAATAGAGTGCTTCGCTCTCAGACTGCAGGCTTACTTGTGGTTCCTAGAGTTTTTAAGAGTAGAATGGGAGGCAGAGCCTTCAGCTTTCAGGCTCCTCTCCTGTGGAACCAGCTCCCAATTCGGATCAGGGAGACAGACACCCTCTCTACTTTTAAGATTAGGCTTAAAACTTTCCTTTTTGCTAAAGCTTATAGTTAGGGCTGGATCAGGTGACCCTGAACCATCCCTTAGTTATGCTGTTATAGACTTAGACTGCTGGGGAGTTCCCATGATGCACTGTTTCTTTCTCTTTTTGCTATGTATGCACCACTCTGCATTTAATCATTAGTGATTGACCTCTGCTCTCTTCCACAGCATGTCTTTTTCCTGATTCTCTCCCCTCAGCCCCAACCAGTCCCAGCATAAGACTGCCCCTCCCTGAGCCTGGTTCTGCTGGAGGTTTCTTCCTGTTAAAAGGGAGTTTTTCCTTCCCACCGTCGCCAAGTGCTTGCTCACAGGGGGTCATTTTGACCGTTGGGGTTTTTCTGTAATTATTGTATGGCTTTTGCCTTACAATATAAAGCGCCTTGGGGCAACTGTTTGTTGTGATTTGGTGCTATATAAATAAAATTAATTTGATTTGTATGTTACTGCTGCAAATAAGTATTTCAACACCTGTGAAAATCAATGTTAATATTTGGTACAGTAGCCTTTGTTTGCAATTACAGAGCTCATACGTTTCCTGTATTTCTTGACCAGGTTTTCACACACTGCAGCAGGGATTTTGGTTCACTCCTCCACACAGATCTTCTCCAAATCTTTCAGGTCTGGAGTTTCAGCTCCCTCCAAAGATTTTCTATTGAGTTCAGGTCTGGAGACTGGCCAGGCCACTCCAGGACCTTGAAATGCTTCTTACGGAACCCCTCCTTAGTTGCCCTGGCTGTGTGTTTGGGGTCATTTTCATGCTGGAAGACCCATCTTCAATGCTCTTACTGAGGGAAGAAGGTTGTTTGCAAAAATCTTGCAATACATAACCCCATCCATCCTCCCTTCAATACGGTGCAGTCGTCCTGTCCCCTTTGCAGAAGAGCACCCCCAGAGTATGATGTTTCCACCCCCATGCTTCATGGTTGGGATGGTTTTCTTGGGGTTGTTCTCATCCTCTAAACTTGGTAAGTGGAGTTGATTCCAAAAAGCTTTATTCTGGTCTCATCTGACCACATGACCTTCTCCCATGCCTCCTCTGGATCATCCAGATGGTCACTGGTGAACTTCAAACGAGCCTGGACATGTGCTGGCTTGAGCAGGGGGACCTTGCTGCCCTGCAGGATTTTAAACCATGACAGCATCATGTGTTACTAATGTAATCTTTGTGACTGTGGTCCCAGCTCTCTTCAGGTCATTGACCAAGTCCTCCTGTGTAGTTCTGATCTTTCTCAGAATTATCCTTCCCCCACAAAGTGAGATCTTTCATGGAATCCCAGACCGAGGGAGATTGACAGTCATCTTGTGTTTCTTCCACTTTCTTATAAATAATCATAACAGTTGTTGTCTTCTACCAAGCTGCTTGCCTGTTGTCCTGTAGTCCATCCCAGCCTTGTGCAGGTCTACAGTTTTGTCCCTGGTATCCTTAGACAGCTCTTTGGTTTTGGCTATGGTGGACAGGTTAGAGTGTGGTTGATTGAGTGTGTGAACAGGTGTCTTTTATACAGGCAACAAGTTCAAACAGGTGCAGTTAATACAGGTAAAGATTGCAGAATAAGAGGACTTCTTAAAGAAAAATTAACAGGTCTGTGAGAGCCAGAATTCTTGCTGGTTGGTAGGTGTTCAAATACTTATTTGCAGCAGTAACATACAAATAAATTATTAAAAAAAATCATACATTGTGATTTTTGTTTTTGTTTGTTTGGTTTTGTTTTTTTTTTTTGTTTGTTTGTTTTTAGATTATGTCTTTCACAGTGGACATGCACCTAAGATGAAAATTTCAGACCCCTCCATGATTTCTAAGTGGGAGAACTTGCGAAACCGCAGGGTGTTCAAATACTTATTTTCCTCACTGTATATGAGTCCATTTTTCCCATCTAAATGCTTTAGATTAGATAGAACTTTATTAATCCCTTGGGAAGACTCCTGGGAAATTGAGGTTCCGGCAACAATGTATAGCAGAGCAGAACAAAGGGCAAGAAGCACACAGAGCATCAAAAATGAAAGTGCAAATATAAATACCAGACATACTGATCACGACTCGTTTACTGTCTACTACTGTTCCTCTCCTTCCCGTCCTCTGTCTTCCTGTTACTGCTCCTCACCCCGGGTGAGGCGCTGTCTGATGGCCTGAGGGGCAAAGGACTTTTTCAGTCTGTTGGTCCTGCACTTGGGAAGGAGCAGTCTGTGGCTGAAGATTCTCCTCTGGTTGCCGATGACTGCGTGCAGAGGGTGACTGGCATCATCCATAATCTCTTGCAGTTTGTCCAGTGTTCTCTTCTCTGCCTCCGTCTCATGCCAACCACAGAGCCAGCCCGCCTGATCAGTTTGTCCAGCCTGGATGGACGTGTCTCCCCCAGCACACCACGATGTAAAAGAGGATGCTGGCTATATACGGACTGGTAGAACATCCACAGGAGTTTCCTGCAGGTGTTAAATGACCACAACCTCCTCAAAGTACAGCCTGCTCTGTCCTTTCCTGTACAGGTGGTTGTGAGGGTTGTCCAGTCCACTTTGCTGTTCAGCCACAGTCTGAGGTACTTGTAGGAATCCACAGCCTCCACCTTAGCTCCCTTGATCAGAACTGGTCGCGGTCTTGGTCTGGACGTCTGAAAGTCAGTGACCAGCTCCTTTGTCTTTGAGTTGTTGAGCTGTAGATGGTTTGTGTGGCACCAGGCAGCAAAGGCCTTCACTAGGCTTTTGTACACCAGTAGTACAACCAGAGGGAGCTCATTGATGTGTGATGTGAATTTGGTGGAATTCAAGCTATAAATAAAAAGTTATTGATTTTATTCAGATTTATTGGAATTAAAAAAAAATCCCTGAAATTTTATTATGGTACATTTTTCCACTTATATGCAGTGGTACAACCAGAGGTAGTAGTTCATCGATGTGTTGTGAGTTTGGTTGCACTACAGGCAATAAATAAAATGTTATTGAGATTTTATTCAAATTTATTTGAATAAAAAAAAAATCCCTGAAATTATATACTTGTACATTTTGTTTAACTCTAAGTGCTGCAGTACAACTAGAGGGAGCTTATTGATGTGTGATTTGAGTTTGGTGGCACAACAAACCACAAATGTGATGTTATTGAGTTTTTGGCAAAGCATTTCTTTTCACCATGGCAATTTGTTGGCAGTCCCTGAGCTCTGGTCTCGCAGTGGGCTGCATGTCAAGATCAGTGTAATTCATAAAGAACAGAGGATGTCTCATTTTGAGGAAAAAATGATTTTGGAGGTTGTAATTTGCTCTCTGCATTGCAGTGATTAGGAAGAGGTGTCATTTGATTTAAAACAGTGATATGCTTTGAAGTTATTGATTCTAGAAGGTCAAAACTTTCAATATCTTTCCAACTTTAACTGCAGAGGGGGAGCGTTTTATTGGTCGGCCTGCAAAATCCCCTCATGGAGCCCTAAATTCATTCACATTGTATTTTAATTCTGTAGACTGGACGTTTTTCAGAGCTTGAGATAGGAGAATTCTCATCCTTAATTTAATTGCATTCTGCACTATAAACTAATTTACTCAGGATTCTGATCATTTATGCATGAGATCAGAATCCACCTGATTCTGATCAACTGAAAATAATTATATTTTAAATATAGTAAATACTATTTGTCAATAAATTGAGATCAATAGGTTTCTTTCTTCTTTCAATGTTACTTACAAAGCAAGTCTTGTAGACTTCACTGGAGTCCTCATGGAGGACAACAGAGCGAAGTGCTCTCACATCTGGTTACTAAAAATACAGACGGAACAGATTCAACAGGGTTTTCACCAGAATTTTTAGCAGAGCAATGGGATGGAAAAAGTAAGTCCCTTCAGCTGCTCCCGTGTTTTTTCACTTGGGGTTGCCATAACAGATCTGAGGTGGATCTGCATGTTGAATTGGCACATTTTACACTGGATGCCCTTCTTGATGCAACTCCACATTACATGGAGGAATGTGGCTGGGGTGGGATTTGAAATCTTCTGCACTGAAACCAAACCACTTGGCTACCACCTGCCTAAAATCACCTTGAAAAGCTGGGGGCAATGCCACCCTCAAGTTTTGCATTATGGGCTTAGAAAGGGCCTTCTTTGTCAGTCTAAATATATCAAATAGCTCTGGAATCAACTTAGCCCATGATACTTTTACCTTTTACATATCATGTTTCCAAAATGTTGGACAATCAGGTACTTAAACTTATAATAATGTGTGAATCATGAGCTCACAACAACATTTATTGAAACTAAAACAGTTAAATTTTTACGATAGATTTGATTACAATGAACATAGTTTTGCCTGTTTGACTATTTGACTCTTTTGCTTCTTTTCTTTTTTGATTGTTGTTTATGCACCAACAACACCAGATCAAATTCCTTGTATGTGAGAACTAACTTGGCAATAAATTTGATTGTGATTAAATAATGCTCAGGCAGTAATGTCAGTTCTTCTTTTATTCATCTTGGCCCAGTTGTTGCAAGCTGAGTCAAAGCTGAATGCTTCTGCCTCATCTCCTTCAGTTGAAACCATAAGGAGGTTGTCCAGGGTTTCTCCTTTCAGTCTGTTTGGAGGGGGGTCTTGACCCTCTTCATAGTGGAAAAGTCTTTTTCACAGTCTGAAAATATATATTACTTGAAATCTCAGCCTTGTCTCATGACAGTGCATGTGTAGTGAGAGACAGTAAATGCATTCCATAAGTTTTCTTTCAAGATGCTAATCGTGTTGTCTACAATCTAAATTTCTTCAAGTCAACAGTATATGAACACCAGGTGTAATATAATACCAGGGGAAATTAAAAAGATACATATGAAACTCTCAAAATACCTGCTGTTGTACCAGGATAATTTTGTTGGTGAAGAGTTAGCAAACGGTGTATCATCACAATCACATTATTGTTGTTTTCTTGTAGTAAGAGAGTTTGCATTTGTTACGGTAACCGGGCTTCATGCTCCAGTAGACAGCGAACAGCTTAGTTAGGTTCTATTTTCAGATAAGTAGACTACCCAAGGCATTTTCTGTTAAAAGCAGACAACGGGCTGATTCTTACACATTTGACCTGCTGAGCTCAAAAATTGCTGTTGGCATGCTGTGTCTTTACTTTTTCACCTTCTAATTTGCATAAAACAAAATGGCCGTCCATTTCATCAAATTTCCCACAAGTTGACTTGTATTTGCATTAGAAACAGAAATAAAAGTTCTAAAGTATTTTGCCCGGTTTTTGACGTTTTCGTCTTTCACATTGATAGTGTCTCACTTCTGTTTGTACGCCTGTCCCCACCGCATGTAAATTTCACCTGCTCCTTTGTATGAATTTGTAAAAATGTGGTGCAAGCTAACTTATAAATGTCTGGCCAGGATACATCATAAACCTCTCCCGCTTCCCAAAAAGTTACGAGCGCTCTCTCTCTCAGCACAATGACTTTGAATTCAAAATGCTAAATTTTGAAAAACAGAGTAGTCTACCATAAACTGTAATCTACTTTGGTTTCCAAAAGTGTTGAAGTTACTGTCAGTCAAATAGTGATGACATTTGAATTTGATTGAGCTGACGCTCCTCCCTTGCAGGCACACTGTACTACACTACAGCAAGACAACTCGACGGTTTACAGAATAGTAAAATATTTACTTACCAAATCAGTGTGCTAAACACAAGTAATCACACAACGCCAACGATAATTGAAAAACGTTGAAGAGAGCACTGCTTGACCATCCATGGGTTGACCGTGGATGTGTGCGGGAATGTTCCGGTTTCAGGAAAGAGTGAAGTAGATGAGACAGATCTACGCATGTCTGAAAGAATGCCCAAAGGACACTGGGAACAATAAATGATTTTTTTTTATTTTATTTTTTTTTTCCAAATTTGGCTTAACTGGGATACATCAAGTTAAGCATGTTTCCCAACCCCAAATTACTACTTATTTATTTAAAAGTAGTGTTCATAACAGGTTGATGAAAACTGAGTTTGGTTCACTTATCATATTTAATTAATTTGTATGTTAGCATTTACACCGTAATTGTGAGATGGATGTCAATCAATCAATCAATTTTATTTATATAGCACCAAACCACAACAAACCACCGCAGCGCAGTGCCTTTAATACCTATGGCATGCTCTAATCTCTGTAATAAAATTTTATGGTCAACAGTATCAAAAGCAGCACTGAGGTCTAACAGAACAAGCACAAAGATGAGTCCACTGTCTGAGGCCATAAGATCATTTGTAACCTTCACTAATGCTGTTTCTGTACTATGATGAATTCTAAAACCTGACTGAAAGTCTTCAAATAGACCATTCCTCTGCAGATGATCAGTTAGCTGTTTTACAACTACCCTTTCAAGAATTTTTGAGAGAAAAGGAAGGTTGGAGATTGGCCTATAATTAGCTAAGATAGCTGGGTCAAGTGATGGCTTTTTAAGTAATGGTTTAATTACTGCCACCTTAAAAGCCTGTGGTACATAGCCAACTAATAAAGATAGATTGATCATATTTAAGATCGAAGCATTAAATAATGGTAGGGCTTCCTTGAGCAGCCTGGTAGGAATGGGGTCTAATAGACATGTTGATGGTTTGGATGAAGTAACTAATGAAAATAACTCAGACAGAACAATCTGAGAGAAAGAGTCTAACCAAATACCGGCATCACTGAAAGCAGCCAAAGATAACGATACGTCTTTGGGATGGTTATGAGTAATTTTTTCTCTAATAGTTAAAATTTTATTAGCAAAAAAAGTCATGAAGTCATTACTAGTTAAAGTTAAAGGAATACTCGGCTCAATAGAGCTCTGACTCTTTGTCAGCCTGGCTACAGTGCTGAAAAGAAACCTGGGGTTGTTCTTATTTTCTTCAATTAGTGATGAGTAGTAAGATGTCCTAGCTTTACGGAGGGCTTTTTTATAGAGCAACACTCTTTTTCCAGGCTAAGTGAAGATCTTCTAAATTAGTGAGACGCCATTTCCTCTCCAACTTACGGGTTATCTGCTTTAAGCTGCGAGTTTGTGAGTTATACCACGGAGTCAGGCACTTCTGATTTAAAGCTCTCTTTTTCAGAGGAGCTACAGCATCCAAAGTTGTCTTCAATGAGGATGTAAAACTATTGACAAGATACTCTATCTCACTTACAGAGTTTAGGTAGCTACTCTGCACTGTGTTGGTATATGGCATTAGAGAACACAAAGAAGGAATCATATCCTTAAACCTAGTTACAGCGCTTTCTGAAAGACTTCTAGTGTGATGAAACTTATTCCCCACTGCTGGGTAGTCCATCAGAGTAAATGTAAATGTTATTAAGAAATGATCAGACAGAAGGGAGTTTTCAGGGAATACTGTTAAGTCTTCAATTTCCATACCATAAGTCAGAACAAGATCTAAAATATGATTAAAGTGGTGGGTGGACTCATTTACATTTTGAGCAAAGCCAATTGAGTCTAATAATAGATTAAATGCAGTGTTGAGGCTGTCATTCTCAGCATCTGTGTGGATGTTAAAATCGCCCACTATAATTATCTTATCTGAGCTAAGCACTAAGTCAGACAAAAGGTCTGAAAATTCACAGAGAAACTCACAGTAACGACCAGGAGGACGATAGATAACAACAAATAAAACTGGTTTTTGGGACTTCCAATTTGGATGGACAAGACTAAGAGTCAAGCTTTCAAATGAATTAAAGCTCTGTCTGGGTTTTTGATTAATTAATAAGCTGGAATGGAAGATTGCTGCTAATCCTCCGCCTCGGCCCGTGCTACGAGCATTCTGGCAGTTAGTGTGACTCGGGGGTGTTGACTCATTTAAACTAACATATTCATCCTGCTGTAACCAGGTTTCTGTAAGACAGAATAAATCAATATGTTGATCAATTATTATATCATTTACTAACAGGGACTTAGAAGAGAGAGACCTAATGTTTAATAGACCACATTTAACTGTTTTAGTCTGTGGTGCAGTTGAAGGTGCTATATTATTTTTTCTTTTTGAATTTTTATGCTTAAATAGATTTTTGCTGGTTATTGGTGGTCTGGGAGCAGGCACAGTCTGTACGGGGATGGGGTAATGAGGGGATGGCAGGGGGAGAGAAGCTGCAGAGAGGTGTGTAAGACTACAACTCTGCTTCCTGGTCCCAACCCTGGATAGTCACGGTTTGGAGGATTTAAGAAAATTGGCCAGATTTCTAGAAATGAGAGCTGCTCCATCCAAAGTGGGATGGATGCCGTCTCTCCTAACAAGACCAGGTTTTCCCCAGAAGCTTTGCCAATTATCTATGAAGCCCACCTCATTTTTTGGACACCACTCAGACAGCCAGCAATTCAAGGAGAACATGCGGCTAAACATGTCACTCCCGGTCCGATTGGGGAGGGGCCCAGAGAAAACTACAGATCTCTATCTATAACAAAATATACTGTTACACATCATGCATTTTTCATATCACTCAACTCATAAAGAAGTCATCCAAAGTGGAATCTTGGTCTTTGAAAAAACTTTGATAAATCCTGAAAACTTTTGGTGAGTTGAATTTTTCTGATTGCAACTCTATAAACTTTGTTCTGGATTTCCATGTGTGGAAAAAAAAATTGAACTTTTGTTTGTTTCCATTATATTTTGTGAACACAATCAATCTTGAGCAGAGGGACCTTGCTGCCCTGCAGGATTTTAAACCATGACAGCATCATGTGTTACTAATGTAATCTTTGTGACTGTGGTGTTGTGTGGGCCGCTGAAGAGGAGGTACTGCTGGCCCACCACCACCAGATGGCGCCCTGCTTGAAGTGCGGGCTTCAAGCACAGAGGGCGTCGTAGCAACCGGGAGTGACAGCTGTTACTCGTCATCAGCACCAGCTGTCACTCATCCACATCACCACCACCTTAAAGGCCGGACTGCAACTCCACCTCCCCGCCGAGAAATCAGCTACCTTGGAGGTAATTTCTCTGCTACACTTAACGCTGACTAATAGTCTGAACTTCTTTGCAGCCGTTTTCCTGTGGTGTTGCCTTATCTGTGGGATTGGCGTTTGGTGTGATCAGCGACGGCTTCGCTTCACACCCCAACCAGATAAGTGGTTAGATAGGAGCTGCACGAGTGTGTGACTGGAGGTGGAGGTGCTCCCTCCCAAAAGAACACAGAATGTGGGATTACTGAGTGTGCGTACTCACACTCACCTGTGCTGTTTCTGTTCTCTGCCAGCAGTGCCAGGTCTGACAGCTGGAGACGGTGACCACCTGGGGACTCAGGACTTGGTGGCTCCGGTGTTCTTCAGATCCGTTGGCGGTGAGGGCCGTGTGGGATCCGGCTCGGTTCTGGACGGGCGTCTCCTATCCTCAAGCCTGCCCACACGTCACCCAACGTGTAATTGACTGTAGTTCCAAACTTGTTGTTGTCTGTATTCCGTTGTGCACAATTTACAACATTAAATTGTTACTGTTTAGCTTATCCATTGCCCGTTCTTTTACGCCCCCTGTTGTGGGTCCGTGTTCCTACACTTTCACAACATGTGGTCCCAGCTCTCTTCAGGTCATTGACCAGGTCCCCTGTGTAGTTCTGAGTTTTCTCAGAATCATCCTTACCCCACAAAGTGAGATCTTGCATGGAATCCCAGACCGAGGGAGACTGACAGTCATCTTGTGTTTCTTCCACTTTCTAATAAATAATCATAACAGTTGTTGTCTTCTACCAAGCTGCTTGCCTGTTGTCCTGTAGTCCATCCCAGCCTTGTGCAGGTCTACAGTTTTGTCCCTGGTATCCTTAGACAGCTCTTTGGTTTTGGCTATGGTGGACAGGTTAGAGTGTGGTTGATTGAGTGTGTGAACAGGTGTCTTTTATACAGGCAACAAGTTCAAACAGGTGCAGTTAATACAGGTAAAGATTGCAGAATAAGAGGACTTCTTAAAGAAAAATTAACAGGTCTGTGAGAGCCAGAATTCTTGCTGGTTGGTAGGTGTTCAAATACTTATTTGCAGCAGTAACATACAAATAAATTATTAAAAAAAATCATACATTGTGATTTTTGTTTTTGTTTGTTTGGTTTTGTTTTTTTTTTTGTTTGTTTGTTTTTAGATTATGTCTTTCACAGTGGACATGCACCTAAGATGAAAATTTCAGACCCCTCCATGATTTCTAAGTGGGAGAACTTGCGAAACCGCAGGGTGTTCAAATACTTATTTTCCTCACTGTATATGAGTCCATTTTTCCCATCTAAATGCTTTAGATTAGATAGAACTTTATTAATCCCTTGGGAAGACTCCTGGGAAATTGAGGTTCCGGCAACAATGTATAGCAGAGCAGAACAAAGGGCAAGAAGCACACAGAGCATCAAAAATGAAAGTGCAAATATAAATACCAGACATACTGATCACGACTCGTTTACTGTCTACTACTGTTCCTCTCCTTCCCGTCCTCTGTCTTCCTGTTACTGCTCCTCACCCCGGGTGAGGCGCTGTCTGATGGCCTGAGGGGCAAAGGACTTTTTCAGTCTGTTGGTCCTGCACTTGGGAAGGAGCAGTCTGTGGCTGAAGATTCTCCTCTGGTTGCCGATGACTGCGTGCAGAGGGTGACTGGCATCATCCATAATCTCTTGCAGTTTGTCCAGTGTTCTCTTCTCTGCCTCCGTCTCATGCCAACCACAGAGCCAGCCCGCCTGATCAGTTTGTCCAGCCTGGATGGACGTGTCTCCCCCAGCACACCACGATGTAAAAGAGGATGCTGGCTATATACGGACTGGTAGAACATCCACAGGAGTTTCCTGCAGGTGTTAAATGACCACAACCTCCTCAAAGTACAGCCTGCTCTGTCCTTTCCTGTACAGGTGGTTGTGAGGGTTGTCCAGTCCACTTTGCTGTTCAGCCACAGTCTGAGGTACTTGTAGGAATCCACAGCCTCCACCTTAGCTCCCTTGATCAGAACTGGTCGCGGTCTTGGTCTGGACGTCTGAAAGTCAGTGACCAGCTCCTTTGTCTTTGAGTTGTTGAGCTGTAGATGGTTTGTGTGGCACCAGGCAGCAAAGGCCTTCACTAGGCTTTTGTACACCAGTAGTACAACCAGAGGGAGCTCATTGATGTGTGATGTGAATTTGGTGGAATTCAAGCTATAAATAAAAAGTTATTGATTTTATTCAGATTTATTGGAATTAAAAAAAAATCCCTGAAATTTTATTATGGTACATTTTTCCACTTATATGCAGTGGTACAACCAGAGGTAGTAGTTCATCGATGTGTTGTGAGTTTGGTTGCACTACAGGCAATAAATAAAATGTTATTGAGATTTTATTCAAATTTATTTGAATAAAAAAAAAAATCCCTGAAATTATATACTTGTACATTTTGTTTAACTCTAAGTGCTGCAGTACAACTAGAGGGAGCTTATTGATGTGTGATTTGAGTTTGGTGGCACAACAAACCACAAATGTGATGTTATTGAGTTTTTGGCAAAGCATTTCTTTTCACCATGGCAATTTGTTGGCAGTCCCTGAGCTCTGGTCTCGCAGTGGGCTGCATGTCAAGATCAGTGTAATTCATAAAGAACAGAGGATGTCTCATTTTGAGGAAAAAATGATTTTGGAGGTTGTAATTTGCTCTCTGCATTGCAGTGATTAGGAAGAGGTGTCATTTGATTTAAAACAGTGATATGCTTTGAAGTTATTGATTCTAGAAGGTCAAAACTTTCAATATCTTTCCAACTTTAACTGCAGAGGGGGAGCGTTTTATTGGTCGGCCTGCAAAATCCCCTCATGGAGCCCTAAATTCATTCACATTGTATTTTAATTCTGTAGACTGGACGTTTTTCAGAGCTTGAGATAGGAGAATTCTCATCCTTAATTTAATTGCATTCTGCACTATAAACTAATTTACTCAGGATTCTGATCATTTATGCATGAGATCAGAATCCACCTGATTCTGATCAACTGAAAATAATTATATTTTAAATATAGTAAATACTATTTGTCAATAAATTGAGATCAATAGGTTTCTTTCTTCTTTCAATGTTACTTACAAAGCAAGTCTTGTAGACTTCACTGGAGTCCTCATGGAGGACAACAGAGCGAAGTGCTCTCACATCTGGTTACTAAAAATACAGACGGAACAGATTCAACAGGGTTTTCACCAGAATTTTTAGCAGAGCAATGGGATGGAAAAAGTAAGTCCCTTCAGCTGCTCCCGTGTTTTTTCACTTGGGGTTGCCATAACAGATCTGAGGTGGATCTGCATGTTGAATTGGCACATTTTACACTGGATGCCCTTCTTGATGCAACTCCACATTACATGGAGGAATGTGGCTGGGGTGGGATTTGAAATCTTCTGCACTGAAACCAAACCACTTGGCTACCACCTGCCTAAAATCACCTTGAAAAGCTGGGGGCAATGCCACCCTCAAGTTTTGCATTATGGGCTTAGAAAGGGCCTTCTTTGTCAGTCTAAATATATCAAATAGCTCTGGAATCAACTTAGCCCATGATACTTTTACCTTTTACATATCATGTTTCCAAAATGTTGGACAATCAGGTACTTAAACTTATAATAATGTGTGAATCATGAGCTCACAACAACATTTATTGAAACTAAAACAGTTAAATTTTTACGATAGATTTGATTACAATGAACATAGTTTTGCCTGTTTGACTATTTGACTCTTTTGCTTCTTTTCTTTTTTGATTGTTGTTTATGCACCAACAACACCAGATCAAATTCCTTGTATGTGAGAACTAACTTGGCAATAAATTTGATTGTGATTAAATAATGCTCAGGCAGTAATGTCAGTTCTTCTTTTATTCATCTTGGCCCAGTTGTTGCAAGCTGAGTCAAAGCTGAATGCTTCTGCCTCATCTCCTTCAGTTGAAACCATAAGGAGGTTGTCCAGGGTTTCTCCTTTCAGTCTGTTTGGAGGGGGGTCTTGACCCTCTTCATAGTGGAAAAGTCTTTTTCACAGTCTGAAAATATATA
Organism: Thalassophryne amazonica; assembly: GCF_902500255.1. Lineage (NCBI taxonomy): Eukaryota > Metazoa > Chordata > Actinopteri > Batrachoidiformes > Batrachoididae > Thalassophryne > Thalassophryne amazonica. Next base: position 130,773,227 of record NC_047105.1, read on the forward strand.
TTACTTGAAATCTCAGCCTTGTCTCATGACAGTGCATGTGTAGTGAGAGACAGTAAATGCATTCCATAAGTTTTCTTTCAAGATGCTAATCGTGTTGTCTACAATCTAAATTTCTTCAAGTCAACAGTATATGAACACCAGGTGTAATATAATACCAGGGGAAATTAAAAAGATACATATGAAACTCTCAAAATACCTGCTGTTGTACCAGGATAATTTTGTTGGTGAAGAGTTAGCAAACGGTGTATCATCACAATCACATTATTGTTGTTTTCTTGTAGTAAGAGAGTTTGCATTTGTTACGGTAACCGGGCTTCATGCTCCAGTAGACAGCGAACAGCTTAGTTAGGTTCTATTTTCAGATAAGTAGACTACCCAAGGCATTTTCTGTTAAAAGCAGACAACGGGCTGATTCTTACACATTTGACCTGCTGAGCTCAAAAATTGCTGTTGGCATGCTGTGTCTTTACTTTTTCACCTTCTAATTTGCATAAAACAAAATGGCCGTCCATTTCATCAAATTTCCCACAAGTTGACTTGTATTTGCATTAGAAACAGAAATAAAAGTTCTAAAGTATTTTGCCCGGTTTTTGACGTTTTCGTCTTTCACATTGATAGTGTCTCACTTCTGTTTGTACGCCTGTCCCCACCGCATGTAAATTTCACCTGCTCCTTTGTATGAATTTGTAAAAATGTGGTGCAAGCTAACTTATAAATGTCTGGCCAGGATACATCATAAACCTCTCCCGCTTCCCAAAAAGTTACGAGCGCTCTCTCTCTCGCTCTCTCTCTCTCTCTCTCTCTCAGCACAATGACTTTGAATTCAAAATGCTAAATTTTGAAAAACAGAGTAGTCTACCATAAACTGTAATCTACTTTGGTTTCCAAAAGTGTTGAAGTTACTGTCAGTCAAATAGTGATGACATTTGAATTTGATTGAGCTGACGCTCCTCCCTTGCAGGCACACTGTACTACACTACAGCAAGACAACTCGACGGTTTACAGAATAGTAAAATATTTACTTACCAAATCAGTGTGCTAAACACAAGTAATCACACAACGCCAACGATAATTGAAAAACGTTGAAGAGAGCACTGCTTGACCATCCATGGGTTGACCGTGGATGTGTGCGGGAATGTTCCGGTTTCAGGAAAGAGTGAAGTAGATGAGACAGATCTACGCATGTCTGAAAGAATGCCCAAAGGACACTGGGAACAATAAATGATTTTTTTTTATTTTATTTTTTTTTCCAAATTTGGCTTAACTGGGATACATCAAGTTAAGCATGTTTCCCAACCCCAAATTACTACTTATTTATTTAAAAGTAGTGTTCATAACAGGTTGATGAAAACTGAGTTTGGTTCACTTATCATATTTAATTAATTTGTATGTTAGCATTTACACCGTAATTGTGAGATGGATGTCAATCAATCAATCAATTTTATTTATATAGCACCAAACCACAACAAACCACCGCAGCGCAGTGCCTTTAATACCTATGGCATGCTCTAATCTCTGTAATAAAATTTTATGGTCAACAGTATCAAAAGCAGCACTGAGGTCTAACAGAACAAGCACAAAGATGAGTCCACTGTCTGAGGCCATAAGAAGATCATTTGTAACCTTCACTAATGCTGTTTCTGTACTATGATGAATTCTAAAACCTGACTGAAAGTCTTCAAATAGACCATTCCTCTGCAGATGATCAGTTAGCTGTTTTACAACTACCCTTTCAAGAATTTTTGAGAGAAAAGGAAGGTTGGAGATTGGCCTATAATTAGCTAAGATAGCTGGGTCAAGTGATGGCTTTTTAAGTAATGGTTTAATTACTGCCACCTTAAAAGCCTGTGGTACATAGCCAACTAATAAAGATAGATTGATCATATTTAAGATCGAAGCATTAAATAATGGTAGGGCTTCCTTGAGCAGCCTGGTAGGAATGGGGTCTAATAGACATGTTGATGGTTTGGATGAAGTAACTAATGAAAATAACTCAGACAGAACAATCTGAGAGAAAGAGTCTAACCAAATACCGGCATCACTGAAAGCAGCCAAAGATAACGATACGTCTTTGGGATGGTTATGAGTAATTTTTTCTCTAATAGTTAAAATTTTATTAGCAAAAAAAGTCATGAAGTCATTACTAGTTAAAGTTAAAGGAATACTCGGCTCAATAGAGCTCTGACTCTTTGTCAGCCTGGCTACAGTGCTGAAAAGAAACCTGGGGTTGTTCTTATTTTCTTCAATTAGTGATGAGTAGTAAGATGTCCTAGCTTTACGGAGGGCTTTTTTATAGAGCAACACTCTTTTTCCAGGCTAAGTGAAGATCTTCTAAATTAGTGAGACGCCATTTCCTCTCCAACTTACGGGTTATCTGCTTTAAGCTGCGAGTTTGTGAGTTATACCACGGAGTCAGGCACTTCTGATTTAAAGCTCTCTTTTTCAGAGGAGCTACAGCATCCAAAGTTGTCTTCAATGAGGATGTAAAACTATTGACAAGATACTCTATCTCACTTACAGAGTTTAGGTAGCTACTCTGCACTGTGTTGGTATATGGCATTAGAGAACACAAAGAAGGAATCATATCCTTAAACCTAGTTACAGCGCTTTCTGAAAGACTTCTAGTGTGATGAAACTTATTCCCCACTGCTGGGTAGTCCATCAGAGTAAATGTAAATGTTATTAAGAAATGATCAGACAGAAGGGAGTTTTCAGGGAATACTGTTAAGTCTTCAATTTCCATACCATAAGTCAGAACAAGATCTAAAATATGATTAAAGTGGTGGGTGGACTCATTTACATTTTGAGCAAAGCCAATTGAGTCTAATAATAGATTAAATGCAGTGTTGAGGCTGTCATTCTCAGCATCTGTGTGGATGTTAAAATCGCCCACTATAATTATCTTATCTGAGCTAAGCACTAAGTCAGACAAAGGTCTGAAAATTCACAGAGAAACTCACAGTAACGACCAGGAGGACGATAGATAACAACAAATAAAACTGGTTTTTGGGACTTCCAATTTGGATGGACAAGACTAAGAGTCAAGCTTTCAAATGAATTAAAGCTCTGTCTGGGTTTTTGATTAATTAATAAGCTGGAATGGAAGATTGCTGCTAATCCTCCGCCTCGGCCCGTGCTACGAGCATTCTGGCAGTTAGTGTGACTCGGGGGTGTTGACTCATTTAAACTAACATATTCATCCTGCTGTAACCAGGTTTCTGTAAGACAGAATAAATCAATATGTTGATCAATTATTATATCATTTACTAACAGGGACTTAGAAGAGAGAGACCTAATGTTTAATAGACCACATTTAACTGTTTTAGTCTGTGGTGCAGTTGAAGGTGCTATATTATTTTTTCTTTTTGAATTTTTATGCTTAAATAGATTTTTGCTGGTTATTGGTGGTCTGGGAGCAGGCACAGTCTGTACGGGGATGGGGTAATGAGGGGATGGCAGGGGGAGAGAAGCTGCAGAGAGGTGTGTAAGACTACAACTCTGCTTCCTGGTCCCAACCCTGGATAGTCACGGTTTGGAGGATTTAAGAAAATTGGCCAGATTTCTAGAAATGAGAGCTGCTCCATCCAAAGTGGGATGGATGCCGTCTCTCCTAACAAGACCAGGTTTTCCCCAGAAGCTTTGCCAATTATCTATGAAGCCCACCTCATTTTTTGGACACCACTCAGACAGCCAGCAATTCAAGGAGAACATGCGGCTAAACATGTCACTCCCGGTCCGATTGGGGAGGGGCCCAGAGAAAACTACAGATCTCTATCTATAACAAAATATACTGTTACACATCATGCATTTTTCATATCACTCAACTCATAAAGAAGTCATCCAAAGTGGAATCTTGGTCTTTGAAAAAACTTTGATAAATCCTGAAAACTTTTGGTGAGTTGAATTTTTCTGATTGCAACTCTATAAACTTTGTTCTGGATTTCCATGTGTGGAAAAAAAAATTGAACTTTTGTTTGTTTCCATTATATTTTTGTGAACACAATCAATCTTGAGCAGAGGGACCTTGCTGCCCTGCAGGATTTTAAACCATGACAGCATCATGTGTTACTAATGTAATCTTTGTGACTGTGGTGTTGTGTGGGCCGCTGAAGAGGAGGTACTGCTGGCCCACCACCACCAGATGGCGCCCTGCTTGAAGTGCGGGCTTCAAGCACAGAGGGCGTCGTAGCAACCGGGAGTGACAGCTGTTACTCGTCATCAGCACCAGCTGTCACTCATCCACATCACCACCACCTTAAAGGCCGGACTGCAACTCCACCTCCCCGCCGAGAAATCAGCTACCTTGGAGGTAATTTCTCTGCTACACTTAACGCTGACTAATAGTCTGAACTTCTTTGCAGCCGTTTTCCTGTGGTGTTGCCTTATCTGTGGGATTGGCGTTTGGTGTGATCAGCGACGGCTTCGCTTCACACCCCAACCAGATAAGTGGTTAGATAGGAGCTGCACGAGTGTGTGACTGGAGGTGGAGGTGCTCCCTCCCAAAAGAACACAGAATGTGGGATTACTGAGTGTGCGTACTCACACTCACCTGTGCTGTTTCTGTTCTCTGCCAGCAGTGCCAGGTCTGACAGCTGGAGACGGTGACCACCTGGGGACTCAGGACTTGGTGGCTCCGGTGTTCTTCAGATCCGTTGGCGGTGAGGGCCGTGTGGGATCCGGCTCGGTTCTGGACGGGCGTCTCCTATCCTCAAGCCTGCCCACACGTCACCCAACGTGTAATTGACTGTAGTTCCAAACTTGTTGTTGTCTGTATTCCGTTGTGCACAATTTACAACATTAAATTGTTACTGTTTAGCTTATCCATTGCCCGTTCTTTTACGCCCCCTGTTGTGGGTCCGTGTTCCTACACTTTCACAACATGTGGTCCCAGCTCTCTTCAGGTCATTGACCAGGTCCCCTGTGTAGTTCTGAGTTTTCTCAGAATCATCCTTACCCCACAAAGTGAGATCTTGCATGGAATCCCAGACCGAGGGAGACTGACAGTCATCTTGTGTTTCTTCCACTTTCTAATAAATAATCATAACAGTTGTTGTCTTCTACCAAGCTGCTTGCCTGTTGTCCTGTAGTCCATCCCAGCCTTGTGCAGGTCTACAGTTTTGTCCCTGGTGTCCTTAGACAGCTCTTTGGTCTTGGCTATGGTGGACAGGTTGGAGTGTGGTTGATTGAGTGTGTGAACAGGTGTTTATACAGGTAACAAGTTCAAACAGGTGCAATTAATACAGGTAAAGAGTGCAGAATAAGAGGGCTTCTTAAAGAAAAATTAACAGGTCTGTGTGAGCCAGAATTCTGGCTGGTTGGTAGGGGTCAAATACTTATTTTCAGCAGTAACATACAAATAAATTACTAAAAAATCATACATTGTGATTTCCGGATTTTTTTTTTTTTTTTTTTTTTTTAGATTATGTCTCTCACAGTGGACATGCACCTAAGATGAAAATTTCAGACCCCTCCATGATTTCTAAGTGGGAGAACTTGCAAAATTGGAGGGTGTTCAAATACTTATTTTCCTCATTGTATATAAACACACTGCTTCACTTTAAATGCATAATATGTCCGTTTCAGACGATCAGCACAGACCCTTTCTCTTAAAAGGCTTTATTTTACTCAGCATGTCGCTTTGTAAACTTGTGGCATCGCCTGTAGCACTGGTACCACAGTCTCTTATACAAACAGACTGTGGTACCAAAGAGCATGTTTTTGAAAACATGACTGTGATTGGTCCATCTGATACGTCAGCCGCTATTGGCTATCACGCCACGCTCTGTGATTGCCTGTGGCATAACTGCCGGAAATGTGAAAAACAAACCGAAAGACTTGAAAAGTGAGACAAACTAGTTGCAAAATGTCACAAATGTCGGGGGTGGGAGTTTATCTCACCCCTGTCAAACCAAAATGGAAAACAGGTATTTGCTTTGTGTGTCTGGAATTCGCACAGCAACCGAAAACATTTGGAGGTTTGAAACATTGTAAACAAAGGCTGCAGCCAATCAGAGAGCGGTGTGTCTCAGCCAGTCAGCAAAATGTCAGAATCCTGACTAAAAGTCACGTGAACAAATAACCCGATACCAACTGCTTTGCATTGGCTGGAGGAGTGGAACCAACTTACATCACCTGCTACATTGATTAGTGCTTTCATTAGTTATGGGCATCTCTACGGTCTTCTTCTCAGTTTTTTGTGGGAGCATTACAGTGGGACGTATAGGCCTGTATTTGCCTCGAACATTTTTTGTAATCGTATTATTCGAATTAATCGATTAATCGTTTTAGCCCTACACCAAATTGTTCTCACTTCTTAAGTGTGAAGAGGTGCATGTGAGACATCACTGTAAAGCTCTTTTAGCATGTTTATCAGATGGTAAAAAAAGTGCTGTAGAAATAAAGTCCATTAGCATTGTGTTTGAGATCAGCAACATTAAAAATAATTAAAATAGTTGGCCTGTATATTTTTAATATCGTTTTGACATTATGTTGGAGTAAAACAAATCCTCCTGATGTACATTTCCACTTTATCAGGTCCAACAGTACAATAACTTAAGCCTCGGTCCCACTGAATAATAAGCCATGAATAATGAGCTACGTGCGCCAGGCTGCTGTTCATCTGTGTTCCATAGTCATTAAATGGAGCAGTTTTGTGTGTTCTCCCAGCTCTCTGTGACCAAAAAAAAAAAAAGACACTACAATGAGGTGACTGCTGTGTATCCCCCCCCCAAAAAAACCCCAACACATCCATAGACCAGCTAGAACCAAACCACGGGTTCCTGGACAGTCGACTCTGTGCTTCTTCTCGCTGGCTTTATTTCTTCTGTGGCTTACCATCATTTTGACACCGTGATCCATCTTTTAACTTTGTGCCCATCCGTTAATGTCTGCAAAATCGCTCTTTTGCGAACTCGTGTTCTGCATAAATGCTCATCTTGAGTGCGAGACATTGCGTTAGCATGCTCAAGAGTGCACCTCATCTGATCCATTATAACAAGATGTTAAATCTATCATAAACATACTTTTACAGCTGCTTATAAAAAAGTAATGAACATGCAACTGTATTCCCAAGTTTGATCCAACTTTTAAATTTGTGTTTGTGTCTGCAAAATCACTCTTTTGCGAGCTTGTGTTCTGCGTAAATGCTCATCTTGAGTGCGAGACATTGCATCAGTGTGCACACAGGAGTGAAGAGCTCATCTGAGCCATTATAACAAGATGCTAAATCTATCATAAAACATACTTTTACAGCTGCTTATGAAGACAAAATAAACATGCAACTGTTTTACCAAGCTATTACAAAATAAACATTACAAATTGGGGGAGGTGATGGTCTAGTGGTTAAGCATTGGCCTTGAGACCAGAGGATCCTCGGTTCAAAGCCCAGCCTGACCAGAAAATCACTAAGGGCCCTTGGGCAAGGTCCTTAATCCCCTAGTTGCTCCTGGTGTGTAGTGGGCGCCTTGCATGGCAGCAGCCTGACATTGTGGTGAATGTGAGGCATTGCTGTGTAAAGCACTTTGAGCATCTGATGCAGCTGGAAAAGCACAATATAACTGCAGTCCATTTACCATTTGAATAATTACCTTTTAGGCTGTTCCAAATATGTTCTCCACCTCAGCGCATGAGAGAGAGGAAAAAAGAATGCAGATGAAATGGTCCTCTGTGATTACAGAAGTTATGAGAGGTGTTTTCAGCTGCCAAACTGTGACAGAAAATGATTATTCCTCTACAAAATAATTATTTTATATACAGTGTCCAGCGCACAAAGCAGGTGGGCTTGTCCCAACAAAGTGTGTGAGAGGGCGGAGCCAGAAGAGCCTGTCCTGTCCTTGTAGCCACCAGGTGCTCGGGTAATGGAGTTTTAACAGCCTCGTCCTCACTATAACTATGCCTCTAAAATCCTTGTTTGTCCTCGTAATACCTCGTACATAAACAACCCCACACTGTTGTTGCTAAATTTTGAACGTCTTGAAATTAGCGCCACGCTTAGAGATGAGCCTCGTTAGCCGAATATATGGCTTTTAAGAGCCTCTCAGAACCACTATTTTCCCACGTTTGTTCAATAACTGGACTTGTACCAAAAAAACATGCTATGTGGCTCATTATTCATCGTTCATGACTTGGTGGGACCAGGGCTATGCTGTCATCAGGCCAAACTCACCACTCTTCCACTTTATTTTAATGTGTTGTTCTAACATTTATTGTTAATTTATTTGTTTTTTTTGCAGACATGCAGCCGTTGGTGGTGATTAAAGAAGAAAATTTCCCTGAACACCAGGAATGGAATCTGAGTGTTGACCAGGAGGACATTAAAGAGGAAGAGAAGCTGTGGATAAGTCAGCGGGGAGAGCATCTTCAGCAGCTGGAGGAGGCAGATCTCACCAAGTTTGATTTCACTGTCATCACTGTGAAGAGTGAAGATGATGATGAAAAACCACAAAGTGATGACAGCACAGAGGCTGAGCCTGTAGCCAGCAGCTCATCTGTACACAGAACACAGACAGCAGAAGCTGATGGAGAGGACGATGGAGGACCACAACCAGCCAGCAACGCAGGTCCAAACAGTCATTTACAACCAGATACCAGTGGCAGGAGTTCAGAAAGCTCTGGAACTGACACTGATGACAGTTATGACTGGAAACAGACTGGAGAACTTCAGTCACGATTTAACTGTCGAAAGAATATCAATATTGTTAGTTCAAGCAATTGCAACATTGCTCAGAAACAATTTAAAGGCTCTAAATATGTAAAAGCAACTGGTCACATGAACAACTCAGAGCAACACAAGGGAAGGCAAGCAAGCGAAAAACCATTTAGCTGTTCTGATCGCGGTAAGAGACAGAAACAGAAGGGCACCCTGAACAAACACAGAACAATTCATACAGAACAAAAGCAATTAGTCTGTTCTGAATGTGGTAGAAGATTTTTACGAAAGACCCACCTAAACACACACACAATAATTCATACAGGACAAAAACCATTTGGCTGTTCTGAATGTGGTCAAAGATTTGGACAAAAGGGCACTCTGAACAGACATAGGATAATTCATACAGGACAAAAACAATTTAGTTGTCCTGAATGTGGTCAAAGATTTGGACGAAAGAGCAGTCTGAATGGACACATGATAATTCATACAGGACAAAAACCATTTGGCTGTTCTGAATGTGGTCAAAGATTTGGACGAAAGAGCAGTCTGAATGTACACATGATAATTCATACAGGACAAAAACCATTTGGCTGTTCTGAATGTGGTCAAAGATTTGGACAAAAGAGCAGTCTAAATGGACACAAAATAATTCACACAGGACAAAAACAGTTTTGCTGTTCTGAATGTGGTCAAAGGTTTGGACGAAAGAGCAGTCTGAGAGGACACATGATAATTCATACAGGACAAAAACCATTTGGCTGTTCTGAATGTGGTCAAAGGTTTGGACTAAAGAGTACTCTGGACAAACACTTGATAATTCATACGGGACAAAAACAATTTGGCTGTTCTGAATGTGGTCAAAGATATGGACTAAAGAGTACTTTGGACAAACACATGATTATTCATACGGGACAAAAACCATTTGGCTGTTCCGAGTGCAGTCAAAGATTTGGACGAAACAGCACCTTGAACAGACACATGATTATTCATGGCACCGCTACCAGTGCTGCCAGGACTCGTCTGTCTTGTGCCATCACTCAGCTGGATAACCCACCAGATCACAAAAGTACTGTTCCTGAACCCCAGCAACAACAATCTCATAGTGCCAAAAGAAAGTAGAAAAACTGCAACACTGAATTGATCCATTGATGAGAAGAAAAAGATCTTACACTGCTTTTCTTACTCAAAATATAAAAGTGGGGCAGGGAAAAAAAGGCAGTATTTGAGGAAAGAATAAAAGAAGTGGATCTACCAGCAGAGAAGAAATAAGACACCACCCATTTATGGGAGGCCAAAATAATTAAAGAAACCTCCTTAAAGCTAGGGTAGGTAACTCTGTTCAGACACGCTTTTTGTTATGTTGGGTGAAATGGTCCGTCTGTCCTAACAGTCATCAATACATTATGTATTCAGAAAAAGGAACGAAAAAATCAGACGTCTGTAGCAGCTGTAGGATCGATAAAACTCCGACCAGTATAAGCCCTGCGGTTCGCTCTCAAAAAAACCAGTTGGATGCCTTCATGTCTAGTTCTTCCTGCTCGCATCACCAGGCTCAGCCCCCCCCCGCCCCTCCCTCCTCTGCGTGTGCACACTCATCTCGTTTCACCGAAGTTCACTTCGGTACAATGGCAGAGGGAATACAGCAGAAAATACCACTTCCACCGGATTGTGCCATGTCGGATTAATCATTTTCTGTGTGCATTTTCCGTTGAAAATGGCTGCAATCACTTCCTGAATCACACAGGACTGCTCCAGCTTCAGCCTGACAAGCTGCCTAACAAGGCAATTATTTGTCATGTTTACATTGTCATGGCTGTATGTATGTATGTTTATAACAGATTTAACTTCTGTCATAATCTCTGATGTGATCCGCTGACGTCACCACTCATTCTGTTCACATCTTTACTTGACGAGCTGAAAAGTTAAAAAAATCTTTCACACATAAATGTTGTGCTACGTAGTGTGATCTAATCACCAGCACAATGTGCAGCTCGTCAAATGGAGTAAAGAAGTGAACAGAGCGAGTGGTGACGTCAGCGGATCACAGCGCAGCTCATCTGAACGATTATAATGAGAAGTTAAATCTGTTATAAACATATTTAACAGCTGCACACAAGAAGGAAAGAGCACACAACTGTTTTACCAAGCCATGACAATGTAAACATGACAAATAATTACCTTTTTAGACGGCTCAAAATGCTTTCTGCAGCTTGTTAGGCGTGTGCGAACGGCCGAAGCTGGAGCGGTCCTCTGTGATTCAGGAAGTGATTACAGCTGTTTTCAACGGCCAATTTACAGAGAAAATGATTAATCCAACATGAAATAATTATTTTATATACACAGTGTCCAACGCAGAGTGTGTGGCAGCCGGTAGAACAAAGAACGGTGTCCAGCTGTGAACACAGCAGGTGGGATCATCACCACGACGTGTGTGCTGCTGCCTGTCACGGGGCCTTTAGTTGGCTCTCTTCTGCCCCACTGTGTCCCACAGTCAGAGGCACATTCAAGTTTGTGGGGGCGTGGCTTTGGATGGAGCACTGACTGAGTAGAGGAGAGGGGGTGGAACCTAGAATAGGTCCTACTTTCAAATTTTCCTAGCTCTCTTGCTAGCTCTCCAGGACTACACTAGCTTTAAAAAGTTAGTAACGTTAAAAGAAAATGCAATGAGGGAGATAATCAATTGGACAGAGGCTGGCAGAACATCAAGCCATAGTGAAAGTCTTGGCTGCACAAATCAGAAACAAAAACAAGAAAGTAAATGCAAAACAGATAAACAAGCAGTTTGCAGAAAACTAGTCTACAGGAACATGGCAAAGGAAACAAAAGAAGTACAACAACCATATTGAAGGAGGTGCAGTACAACTTGATACTGTTATTTGGAATAAGCAAGAAAAAACAGCCAAAATCATTGATGTAACAGTCCCCGGTGACTATGTTCTCAATAGAGCTGAACAGGGAGGAAAAAAAAATCACAAAATACCAAAAATGACCTGTGGACATCATGGTTATTGTGAGAATCTGATATAATACCAGTTGTAGTGGGGCGACAGGGCCCATTGCACTCTCACACTCATCTTCAACCGCTTAGTCCAATTAAGGGTCGCAGGGGAGCTGGAGCCTATCCCAGCAAGTCATAGAGGACAAGGCTTTATTGATCTCACATATGAGAAATTATGTTTACAGTCCAGTTACCTCAGACAGCAATTAGTCCACAATTATTACTTGTTTACTGTAATAATGGCACACATCAGAATTAAAGGCAACACATACACATTTGACATTGTTTATGTGCACTACGTTTGAAGAAGTCCGTTATCCGAATTGAGGCAAGTAGGTGAAAGCCACGCAGCAACCCTGAAATGCACTGCCATCAGCTGGGGGGGGGGGACGCAAGCTGATGGCAGTTAAAAGATGGTATGCAGGTGTGATGTGTTTGGATGTTCATGGTGTTAGATGGCGTTAGGGGAAAATATGGACTTTTTAGGGTGAAAACTGAAGCTCACCCCAATTATTTCTTCTTCAGTTATTCATGGATTTGATTATCATGTTTTTGTTGGATTTATCAAAGCACTGTTCACAGTTCTTCCTCACAAAATATGGAAAATGCGATTTCTTTTTTTTTTTTTTTTTTTTTTTTTTAATGGTGAAAATAGTGAAATTCACCAAAACACATTTTCTCCTTTGGTTTCTGATTTTAATTCTGTTGGTTTTGTGTGTTTCATCTAAACATTGTTCACAGTTCATCCTTGTGGAAATAAGAAATTATAAACTTTAGGGGAAAATATGAACTTCTTTGCAGATAAATTTATGCAAAATGTTTCTTCTCTTTCATTTTTATTTTAATTAATTAATTTTGATTAAGATTAGTTGGTTTGATTCATTTAAACTTCACAATTCTTAATCACAAAATTTAGAATTTCATTGTTAGGAAATATGGTTTGCTTGGAAAACAATAAAATTCATTCAAAATGTTTCTTTTCCTCCAGTTTATGATAAATGTTCAGTCTGATAGTTTTGTTTGATTAATCAAAGCTCTGTTCCTCATTACATAATTTTAAATTTGGGTAAAATTCCAACTTGTGGTAATGAAAACAATGAAATACATCCAAAATTGGGACGTTCTCAATTTGCATGAGAAAGATGGAAAAAAAAAACACTTTGCCAAAACAAGACAACATTCAAGAAAATTTAACCAATTTTTTGAAGAACCTCAACTTCCAGCAAATTACTGTCCCCTGATACTGTTGACACACTGCTGTCAACATTTCAGCTGGTACTTCAGGTTTGCAATCTATTTACGCAAGAGTGTAAAACCAGGCATGTGAGAATTGTGTATTTTTGCGTATTTACCCATTTTTTAATTTAAACATTAGGTCTCTCTCTTCTGTTAGTAAATGATATAATAATTGATCAACATATTGATTTATTCTGCCTTACAGAAACCTGGTTACAGCAGGATGAATATGTTAGTTTAAATGAGTCAACACCCCCGAGTCACACTAACTGCCAGAACGCTCGTAGCACGGGCCGAGGCAGAGGATTAGCAGCAATCTTCCACTCCAGCTTATTAATTAATCAAAACCCAGACAGAGCTTTAATTCATTTGAAAGCTTGACTCTTAGTCTTGTCCATCCAAATTGGAAGTCCCAAAAACCAGTTTTATTTGTTATTATCTATCATCCTCCTGGTCATTACTGTGAGTTTCTCTGAATTTTCGGACCTTTTGTCTGACTTAGTGCTTAGCTCAGATAAGATAATTATAGTGGGCGATTTTAACATCCACACATGCTGAGAATGACAGCCTCAACACTGCATTTAATCTGTTGTTAGACTCGATTGGCTTTGCTAAAAATGTAAATGAGTCCACCCACCACTTTAATCATACCTTAGATCTTGTTCTGACTTATGGTATGGAAATTGAAGACTTAACAGTATTCCCGGAAAACCCCCTTCTGTCTGATCATTTCTTAATAACATTTACTCTGATGGACTACCCAGCAGTGGGGAATAAGTATCATTACAGTAGAAGTCTTTCAGAAAGCGCTGTAACTAGGTTTAAGGATATAATTCCTTCTTTATGTTCTCCAATGCCATATACCAACACAGGGCAGAGTAGCTACCTAAACTCTGTGAGTGAGATAGATTATCTCGTCAATAGTTTTATATCCTCATTGAGCACAACTTTGGATGCTGTAGCTCCTCTGAAAAAGAGAGCCTTAAATCAGAAGTGCCTGACTCCGTGGTATAATTCACAAACTCGCAGCTTAAAGCAGATAACCCGTAAGTTGGAGAGGAAATGGCGTCTCACTAATTTAGAAGATCTTCATTCACTTAGCCTGGAAAAAGAGTCTGTTGCTCTATAAAAAAGCCCTCCGTAAAGCTAGGACATCTTACTACTCATCACTAATTGAAGAAAATAAGAACAACCCCAGGTTTCTTTTCAGCACTGTAGCCAGGCTGACAGAGTCAGAGCTCTATTGAGCCGAGTATTCCTTTAACTAGTAATGACTTCATGACTTTCTTTGCTAATAAAATTTTAACTATTAGAGAAAAAATGACTCATAACCATCCCAAAGACGTATCGTTATCTTTGGCTGCTTTCAGTGATGCCGGTATTTGGTTAGACTCTTTCTCTCCGATTGTTCTGTCTGAGTTATTTTCATTAGTTACTTCCTCCAAACCATCAGCATGTCTATTAGACCCGATTCCTACCAGGCTGCTCAAGGAAGCCCTACCATTAATTAATGCTTCGAGCTTAAATATGATCAATCTATCTTTATTAGTTGGCTATGTACCACAGGCTTTTAACGTGGCAGTAATTAAACCATTACTTAAAAAGCCATCACTTGACCCAGCTATCTTAGCTAATTATAGGCCAATCTCCAACCTTCCTTTTCTCTCAAAAATTCTTGAAAGGGTAGTTGTAAAACAGCTAACTGATCATCTGCAGAGGAATGGTCTATTTGAAGAGTTTCAGTCAGGGTTTAGAATTCATCATAGTACAGAAACAGCATTAGTGAAGGTTACAAATGATCTTCTTATGGCCTCAGACAGTGGACTCATCTCTGTGCTTGTTCTGTTAGACCTCAGTGCTGCTTTTGATACTGTTGACCATAAAATTTTATTACAGAGATTAGAGCATGCCGTAGGTATTAAAGGCACTGCGCTGCGGTGGTTTGAATCATATTTATCTAATAGATTACAATTTGTTCATGTAAATGGGGAATCTTCTTCACAGACTAAGGTTAATTATGGAGTTCCACAAGGTTCTGTGCTAGGACCAATTTTATTCACTTTATACATGCTTCCCTTAGGCAGTATTATTAGACAGCATTGCTTAAATTTTCATTGTTACGCAGATGATACCCTGCTTTATCTATCCATGAAGCCAGAGGACACACACCAATTAGCTAAACTGCAGGATTGTCTTACAGACATAAAGACATGGATGACCTCTAATTTCCTGCTTTTAAACTCAGATAAAACTGAAGTTATTGTACTTGGCCCCACAAATCTTAGAAACATGGTGTCTAACCAGATCCTTACTCTGGATGGCATTATCCTGACCTCTAGTAATACTGTGAGAAATCTTGCAGTCATTTTTGATCAGGATATGTCATTCAGTGCGCATATTAAACAAATATGTAGGACTGCTTTTTTGCATTTCTGCAATATCTCTAAAATTAGAAAGGTCTTGTCTCAGAGTGATGCTGAAAAACTAATTCATGCATTTATTTCCTCTAGGCTGGACTATTGTAATTCATTATTATCAGGTTGTCCTAAAGGTTCCCTGAAAAGCCTTCAGTTAATTCAAAATGCTGCAGCTAGAGTACTGACGGGGACTAGAAGGAGAGAGCATATTTCACCCATATTGGCTTCTCTTCATTGGCTTCCTGTTAATTCTAGAATAGAATTTAAAATTCTTCTTCTTACTTATAAGGTTTTGAATAATCAGGTCCCATCTTATCTTAGGGACCTCATATTACCATATCACCCCAATAGAGCGCTTCGCTCTCAGACTGCAGGCTTAATTGTAGTTCCTAGGGTTTGTAAGAGTAGAATGGGAGGCAGAGCCTTCAGCTTTCAGGCTCCTCTCCTGTGGAACCAGCTCCCAATTCGGATCAGTGAGACAGAGACCCTCTCTACTTTTAAGATTAGGCTTAAAACTTTCCTTTTTGCTAAAGCTTATAGTTAGGGCTGGATCAGGTGACCCTGAACCATCCCTTAGTTATGCTGCAATAGACTTAGACTGCTGGGGGGTTCCCATGATGCACTGAGTGTTTCTTTCTCTTTGCTATGTTCTCTGCATCTAATCATTAGTGATTGATCTCTTCTCTCTTCCACAGCATGTCTTTTTCCTGGTTCTCTCCCTCAGCCCCAACCAGTCCCAGCAGAAGACTGCCCCTCCCTGAGCCTGGTTCTGCTGGAGGTTTCTTCCTGTTAAAAGGGAGTTTTTCCTTCCCACTGTCGCCAGGTGCTTGCTCACAGGGGGTCGTTTTGACCGTTGGGGTTTTTCCGTAATTATTGTATGGCTTTGCCCTACAATATAAAGTGCCTTGGGGCAACTGTTTGTTGTGATTTGGCGCTATATAAATAAAATTGAGTTAATTTGATTTGAACTGTTCAATAAAATATGTCGTGCGTGGCGGCTGAAGAGACAACGTCTGCTCATTCATTAGAATTATTATTCCGCAGCATAAGGTAGGCAGGAGAAAGAAGTCTACCTGTTAACACGCATGTTAGATGTCGTAAAAAAAAAAAAAAATACGACAATGGGCGTGAATTGCCCTAAAGTGGTCAAACTTAAAAAAAAAAAAAAAAAAAAAAAAAAAGAATCGCAGCCAAACACACCCACCCTGCTTAGAGTGCTGCTCCCATTGGACTGACATCTCTGCCATTTTGGAATTGTGGGATAGCTCCCGCCAACAGAATGAACTCGCCAGACTACTTTCGCCACGCTCTCACGAGCGCCACTAGTTTAGTTTATGGCAAGCTAAAAGTGGGCGCTCTTATTATGGCCGAACAACTTTCCACAGTTTCTTGGTAGTCTGTGTTAGTACGTGCCCGCAGCCGACGTGCTTGATTAATTCCTGCGCAAAAAGTAGTTCCCAGGTAATTGTGATATGAAGGAATATATCCTAAATGTGCTTAAAATATGCATTAACCATTTGTGCTTTTCCCCCATTCAGAATCATCCTATTATTCTTTATCTTTTATTGAGCCAAGAATATATTGTTACATATATGAGTGTGTTCTAATGTTTGGAAGTGATCATTTATATATTAATAGAGGTTGTTGCTGTTGAAGAATATATTACTCATATGCTCATAGTGATCAATATTTATCAATGCTTATTAAACACATAATCAATAGCTAAGGTTAATTACAAGATATCTATATATTCAAACACTTTTGAAATATATGTTTGTATGTTTTTGAACTGTGTATTGTGTGTACCAAATTAAAGGTATGTTTAAGATTATATTTGCTTTTGTTTCAAGATTTGCTTTTGCTTTAGTAGTTCAGTTTCTTAGCATGCTGTTATAAAGATGATTGTAAATGTGATGTGTCCCTGTTTCGGTGAGGCCCTGAAGATACATTAACAACAGCATATGGAACAGGATGCCAGTACTGACCACAGACAGTCAGATAAGGAGACTAAACTTGATACACGGTTATGATTAGAATTGTTTGTTAGAATATTGTGCAATTTTGAGATGTGCTAATATTCTTGAGGTATAACCGTGTGATGAGACTTGCTGACAGTCTTTCAGTTTGCAGTTTTCTGGCCCCAAACAATTTCCTATCAGTTTAGGTGCAGGTGTCAATGTAGGAGAAAGCGGAAGCAAGAACACGGCGCATGTGGGCAGCACCAGGGTTTATTCTAAGGATTTTTTACAACTGCACAAGCCCTTGAGGCAGGGGATCTGGGGACCGCTTTAGGCCCCAAGAAGCCAACGATCTCTAGATTGCTTGAGATGAATTCTGAGAAATTTAGAGGGTTTTGCACATGTACATTTGTTTTAATTGATATCCACTCTCAACCTGGTCTCACAGCAAGTCGTGCTTCAGCAGCACGAAATATACATTTATCTATTGGTTTGTGATATTGTGACGAAAAGCGCCTCATTTTCGTCATGGCAGCACAAATTCATTCTCATTCATTCCGTGATGGCTGCACGAAATTAAACGTGAAGCAGGTGGCTGGGATGGTTATGGTTAGGGTGGGGGGAAGGAGTAGGATTAGGTTATGGTTAAGGTTAGGGCTAGGAACATTGAGTTAAAAAAGCTCTGTCACGAAAATTTGACTCATTTCGTCACGTGAGCACGAAAAACAAAATGTGAGACTGGGCTGCCACTCTACATGTAGAGTCCCTTGTAGTACAATTAAGAAAATATAGATGCCGCAGATAGATTCCATTTTAGTACATTTAAGAAAATATAGATGGCGCAGTATTAATGAAATTGTAAAGAAAATACATTTGATCAATAAATTGTATTGAATTGAATTATTTTATTTTACTTCTTATTTAATTCTTAAAAGATTTGCAAATGGCAGATGAATTGAGCTCAGCCAACAAACTGTTCAACTGTTGAAACATTTTGCTGAAAATTAAAGTACAACATTTCAAGTTTATGTTTTACATATAAGTTATAAATCAGCTAAACCAGGAATCACAAATTATGGTCAAAACTCAAAAGTATTAAGTAAACTTCAGTCGCACGATTACTGATTGTAATGCAACAAACATTTCTTAGAAGTTAAAATCAGTTACAAAAGTTCTGATGTCATCAATTTTATAAAAACAGGAGCTCAAGTATGCTTCCAGGCTCCAGCAGAGGTACTTCAAAATCAGTTTTGACAAGATTTCCTTGCAAGGCATAATGCAAGCTGCTGAGGCCTATTCCCCGCCCATGGATTGTGGTTTGTCTGAACATGGGACAGCTGCTATTCCCATGGTCTAAGCTTTGAGTTTGTCACCAGAATGACCAAAAGGTGATTCAGTCATCACTATAATCATGACTCTTCTGTCTCATCAGGTATGTATATTTTATTGCATATTTTATTTTATTACAGAGATTAGAGCATGTCATAGGTATTAAAGGCACTGCGCTGCGGTGGTTTGAATCATATTTGTCTAATAGATTACAGTTTGTTCATGTAAATGGGGAATCTTCTTCACAGACTAAAGTTAATTATGGAGTTCCACAAGGTTCTGTGCTAGGACCAATTTTATTCACTTTATACATGCTTCCCTTAGGCAGTATTATTAGACGGTATTGCTTAAATTTTCATTGTTACGCAGATGATACCCAGCTTTAATATATCCATGAAGCCAGAGGATACACACCAATTAGCTAAACTGCAGGATTGTCTTACAGGCATAAAGACATGGATGACCTCTAATTTCCTGCTTTTAAACTCAGATAAAACTGAAGTTATTGTACTTGGCCCCACAAATCTTAGAAGCATGGTGTCTAACCAGATCTTTACTCTGGATGGCATTTCCCTGACCTCTAGTAATACTGTGAGAAATCTTGGAGTCATTTTTGATCAGGATATGTCATTCAAAGCGCATATTAAACAAATATGTAGGACTGCCTTTTTGCATTTACGCAATATCTCTAAAATCAGAAAGGTCTTGTCTCAGAGTGATGCTGAAAAACTAATTCATGCATTTATTTCCTCTAGGCTGGACTATTGTAATTCATTATTATCAGGTTGTCCTAAAAGTTCCCTAAAAAGCCTTCAGTTGGTTCAGAATGCTGCAGCTAGAGTACTGACGGGGACTAGCAGGAGAGAGCATATTTCACCCGTGTTGGCCTCTCTTCATTGGCTTCCTGTTAATTCTAGAATAGAATTTAAAATTCTTCTTCTTACTTATAAGGTTTTGAATAATCAGGTCCCATCTTATCTTAGGGACCTCGTAGTACCATATTACCCCATTAGAGCGCTTCGCTCTCAGACTGCAGGCTTACTTGTAGTTCCTAGGGTTTGTAAGAGTAGAATGGGAGGCAGAGCCTTCAGCTTTCAGGCTCCTCTCCTGTGGAACCAGCTCCCAATTCAGATCAGGGAGACAGATACCCTCTCTACTTTTAAGATTAGGCTTAAAACTTTCCTTTTCGCTAAGGCTTATAGTTAGGGCTGGATCAGGTGACCCTGGACCATCCCTTGGTTATGCTGCTTTAGACGTAGACTGTGGGGGGGTTCCCATGATGCACTGTTTCTTTCTCTTTTTGCTCCGTATGTATCACTCTGCATTTAATCATTAGTGATCGATCTCTGCCCCCCTCCACAGCATGTCTTTTTCCTGGTTCTTTCCCTCAGCCCCAACCAGTCTCAGCAGAAGACTGCCCCTCCCTGAGCCTGGTTCTGCTGGAGGTTTCTTCCTGTTAAAAGGGAGTTTTTCCTTCCCACTGCAGCCAAGTGCTTGCTCATAGGGGGTCGTTTTGACCGGTTTTTCATAATTATTGTATGGCCTTGCCTTACAATATAGAGCACCTTGGGGCAACTGTTTGTTGTGATTTGGCGCTATATAAAAAAAAGTTGATTGATTGATTGATATGTCTGTTAATGTCTTATTGTCCTTAGTATACATTTCATGATTTCACATAAAATGTCATAAATTATGTTTTATAGAATGTATTTTGAGATAATATTGACCATGTGACGCATTTCATTTAAATTTATTGCAGTTTACAAATTCTATGGATAAATTTTTAATTCTCTCAACTGTAGCTGTTTCACTTTTCAATACAAATTGACACAATACAAATGAATGGGCACTGTAAGTATGGTCTTTGGACAGTTTTGTGCAAACATATTAATTAATTAAATTTATCAACATGCTCATAATAAGCTCAAATGCGCTTGGTTTCAGTGCAGAAGGTTCCGGGTTCAAATCCCACCCCTGCCACATTTCTCCATGTAATGTGGAGTTACGTCAGGAAGGGCATCCGGCGTAAAACTTATGCCAATTCAACATGCAGATCCACCTTGGATTTGCTGTGGCGACCCCGAGTGCAAACAAGGGAGCAGCCGAAGAGACTTACTCACTATTAAAGTTGAAAAAGAGAACTAACTAACTCGTGGTATATTTTACAATTTTTAGTGTCCAGCATATAAATATATCATGTGAAAGACCTATCTTTTTATAATTATGGCTTTTGTTTTGCTTTTTTTTTATTTTCAGGGGGCCGTTATTGTGAAAACAGTTGTTCAGTATGGACATAAGGAAATGGTTTACTACAGCTGGTGATAAACCATCCAAATCTAGTGACCAGGCTGACATCAGGGCAGTCAGGCCTGACAGGCCAGGTACTTCCACAGCTGCAGATGAAGCCAAACGGTCGGAGCAAGAGCCAGAGGTTGGCAGAACCAGTGTGCTGGAATCAGAGGATGAACCAAATGAATGTGAGTCACAAGACACAGAGGATGCACCAGGAGCCAATCCATCAAGAATCAACAGTGATCCAGAATGTTTTAACCATCTTCACAAGAATGGGAGACAGTTTACTGTGGTCCTTGTAGCAAGGAACCTGATATTGTGAAAAGGTATGCACCAAAGGGTAAACCACCCCCATCCCCTTATCTACAGGAACAATATTCAGAAAAGCTGTCATAAATGGTCATCTTCGCTCTGAAGCTCACAAACAAGTCATGAGAAAACAAAGACTAGATTGTCTTTCTAAAATTAAAATTGTGCAGGTATCAAATTTAGATAAAGCCATATCCAAAGCAAATGAAGATCTTGCCAATACAATTGGCAGCCTACTCATTCATGTGTATGCAGATGGGAAAAAGTTGTCATCAGCTAATTCATTCCCTCTCAGAGTAATAACTTCACGAAAATCACATAGCTTCAACTTCAATGATCCCTCAAAAGAAGCTAATCTTGATAGTGATCTCCAGTATGTAACCCCTGCCAGCCATTTACAAATGCTGAAGTCCATAGCTGAGTCAGACCGACAGTCGTCCCAAAAGGTACATGATGCCATTGCAATATCTCTCAGGTGTGATGGTTCAGTCGACAGAACCCAGGTTGACAAGATCTATGTGTTAGCTAAGCTGATAACCAAGAGCGGGGATGAAGACACCATTTTCCTGGGTGCTGAGGAGCCAGAGACTAGGGGAGCTCAAGGTGTCTTCAATGCTGTGGAAAAGGCTTGTCAAAATACTGTCGGCAAAGAAGCAACCCAACATATTTTCCATTATGTCTTCAATAGTAACAGATGGAGCAAGTGTGAACACTGGTGAAAAAATGGTATTTGGGCATCATTTGACAAAATTGATTCAGAAGTTCCAAAGATGAAGATATGGTGTGCATTTCATAGGTCCCAACTTGCCTGGAAGTCAGTCACTGGAAAACATGGTATTGATGAAGTCAGCCATCTGATCCAAAAACTCAGTGGAGTATCATCATTCTTCCACACCTCAGGGGTCAGAACAAGAGAAGTGAATGATCTTGCATCCCAACATGGGCTGAAATGTTGTGCCTTCCCAAGGGCGTTTGAAGTTCGCTGGACAGAGTTTACATAATCTCTAATCAGTGCAGTCCTGACAGCCTGGAATGCTGTGGTTCTATACTTCAAAGGATCAAAACAGAAACCAGCTAAAGGTTACTACACACTACTGACCAACAAGTCTGTACTTGAGCTTATGGCATTTGTTGCAGATGTGCTGGCTGTTTTCCAGGTTCCAAAAGAAGATTCAGTCAGACACTGTGACCTTGCTTGATTTAGAAATGGAAACTTCTCTTGTAACATCAAACTTGGAGAAAATCAAGGAAACTCCACTGCTTGGTGGCTGGGTTGCCAGCTTAAAGACACAGAGTCAGCAGAGGAAGAGGGACATGTGACCTACAAATTGAAGAATGTTGAAGTTCATGACTATCAAGGACAACGAGGCAGGGACAATGCTGCCATCCAAAATGAGCTTGTGCTGTCACTGTCAGAGTTCCTCCTACAACGGTTTGACAACTACAAGCACATGATGGAGGTACTGGGGCCATTCTTGAAGCTCCAGGAGGATGCCAACATCAAAGATGTTCACCAGCTCCTATGTCCTGATTTGGATCTTGAGAACCTCGGTATGGAATACCAAGATCTTGTCTCTTCTGGACGAGGAAGAGAATTGACCCTCAATAAGCTGGTCAAGTTTCTAGTGTCCCAAAAACTATTTCCAAATCTTGTGAAGGTCCTAAGCAGAGTTGTGGCTGCCAAGCCTCACTCAGCTGATGTTGAACATCTGATAAGCAGCAGCAATGCTCTGAAAACAATGAAAGGTCACGAATGTCTGTGGAGACAGAAAACCTGTATTTCTATGTACAATATAACATGCCACCATTGGCAGAATTTGACCCAAGGGAGGCAGTCATGATTTGGCTGAAATCAAAGGAACGCAGGAATAAGAGCCATGAAAAGGCGAAGTACAAAGTTTATTTCAAAGGAGTTTTTGTGGAGGCAGAGAGTAAAGATGTGGAAGTATCACTACCACCTAAGAAGGTCAAGAAGTTCTAACTTCTTATAGTTGTTTGGATTTAGATTCTAAAGTTTAACTCTTACTTTTTACTTGAACATTGGTTTAAATGTTACTATGCTAGTCATACTTGAGTTAACTTTACTTTAGGTTTGTGTTGTTGTAACTCGAGGTTTATGATCTTGTAATTCTGGTATGACCCCTGGGCCGACCCTAGATTATGACAGTTTTTGCTTCTTTTGCTCATTGATTTTTATGTCACTATAATGTGAGAAGCAATAATGGTTGATAATCCTAATTGCTTAATATTAATAATAGTATTATTAATAGTATTAATAATAGCTTAATAGTAATAAGCAACAACTGCATGGTTTACAATGTATAGTGTGAAGTGTTAGAAGTAATATTATGTAAGTTACTAATAAATAATAAGTATGTTTGAATTACATTGTAAATTTAATGAAAATAAAAAATACATTGTTGTTGAGTGATCAGTGACTTCTGTTGTGGTTCAATATTAACATTAACTCTTTTCATCATGGAAATTTTGGAAAATTAAACGAAATGTGAAAAAAATCTGTAAAAATTTAGTATTTACAACTGCACAAATTTGGATTTACAACTGCACAAAAGGGGTACAACTGCACGTTAGAATAAACCCTGGGCAGGACCAATGCCACGAAGAAGAGGGATGAAGACCACTCAGATGAAGGACAACGCCTAAGATTAGCATGAATCACTGTATTAGCATAGGAAGACAGAGGAGTATAAAAACAGAGCCCAGCCCACTGTTCGGGGTTCCTCCTTGCTGAGAGCTTGCTGGAACACGAGACGGCGGGTTGGAGGCTCTCAGTTTCGGGGACCCTCAGAACTTCTGGGTATGGTTTTGTTTATCTCACTCATTCTGTAAAACTTAAATTCTGTCAAATTCTGTGACATTTAAATTCTGTTTAATAAATCTCTGAGTGGTGGTCTAGCCCTCAGAGTAATTGTGTTCAAATTCAAATAGCTGGTCAAAACATTCATTCAAATCAACGGACACGCGGGATAAGGGAGACAGAGGAGAGCAAGGTCACTGGAGACCCCTGAATTGTCCCAAGAGCAGGAGAAAGAAGTCTACCTGTTAACACGCACGTTAAATGTCGTAAAAAACTATTTACGATAATGGGCGTGAACTGCCTTAAAGTGGTCAAACTAAAAAAAAAAAAAAAAAAAATCGCAGCCAAACACACCCACCCTGTTCAGAGTGCTGCACCCATTGGACCGACATCTTTGCTATTTTGGAATTATGGGATAGCTCCCACCCACAGCCTGAACTCGCCGGACTACTTTCGCCACACTCTCACGAGTGTCACTAGCTAGAGGTGGGCGATACCGGGAGTTTTGGTATTGATCCGATACCAAGTAAATACAGGCCCAGTATCACCGATATCGATACTGATACTTGTTCATATTTAAGCTTCATAGATCCAAAGGATCCAAAAGACCTAGGATAGAATTTCGCCAAACATTGTACGTGACAATGAAATACTTTATCACAATCAACATTTTTGTTTTTTAAAAAAAAAAAAATCACTCAACACAACTTAAAACAAAATATCCTGAGGTAGAGGGCTGACAAACCACAATACAACAAAATTAACACACCACAACAAAATTGGATGGCACCGCTAAGCCACGTAACAGCGCAACAACAAAAGACCAGAGGGGGGAGCACCGCTGCTCCGTGCTGTGACACAGCACAGTGCTGCTCTTACAGACAGAGAGTAGACTTTGATAATATGCATGCGCAGCAGTCAGTGCGTGCAGGAGAGAAAAAAGCTTGAGTATCGACCTTTTTACACGAGGATCATTCCGTATCAATACCAGCGTTGATATCGATATTAGGATCAATCCGCCCACCTCTACCACTAGCTTAGTTTATGACAAGCTAAAAGTGGGCACTCTCGTTATGGCCGGACAACTTTCCAGTTTCTGGGTATTCTGTGCGCCCGCAGCCGACATGAATTCCTGCACAAAAAGTAGTTCCCAGATAATTGTGATATATTCCTGTGAGATAATGAGTACCTATATCTCATCTAAATCAATTCTAAAATTTACCAGTAATAAAATTAGAAAGATAACTGAAATTTTAAGAGTGGCCTAATAAATATTTAAGAAACAAAGTTTATGAGCAACTTCACCTGTTATTGCTCAAGCACATTGTAAACATTGACACGATGGAGTTTGATGCGGAAGAGTTCAGAAAAATATGATTGGAATGTTTTGATTACCATTTACAGTTGGCAATGAAAGACTTGGGTGTTAACTTCGTGTTAAAGTCAAAACAAGAAGCTGCACTGAAAGAGATCTGTCTGGGAAGAGACGCTGAGCAGGGTGACAAAAGTAGTCCGGAGAGCTCAAGCTGTGGGCGCGAGCTGTCCCACAATTCCAAAATAGAGATGTCGTCTCGGCCATGACGAGAGCGTACAACTTTTAGCTTGTCATAAGCTAAGCTAGTGGTGCTCATGAGAGTGTGAGCCAAACAGTCAAAAATCTATGGAAAGGGACAAAACTAATTATTTAGATTCCAGGAACAGTGACAGAGAAGCAGGCATCCTGTACCCGTGAGATTGGACGTTACTTGAGATCGAGGTGAGTTGCTTTCTGCTTCTTTCTTCAGGAAGTTAGTGTTTAAAGGACGTCACATGATTGTAAGTCTATCCGTGCACATTAGTAGTAATTAGCGGTCGCTGATGTAGTTAATTATAAGTGTTTTGAATCACTGAGAATACCGAAAAATGGCGAAATAATTTCCTTCGGGAAAAATAAAGTCAAACTTTTCTTAAATGGTTCAGGCTTTCGAAGCATTTGATACAATAAATTGTCGACATCTGCTGGCCAATCCTCAGCATAGCACTTGCATGGAACAATAAAGGACGTTGTCATCAAATAGTGAGGCACTGTTATGTATGTTTAATAATAAAGGTTCTGTGTGAATCTTGACGTTTTTGGCTATTTTTTCTTTTGAAGACATTAATAAATTGTGAAATGTTTGTGCAACTAGGGACTGTGACCGTAGTTGTACAAAATGACGGTGATTTGGGGGCTTAAAAGGTTTTTATTTTAAAACAAGATCATGGTAAATGGACTGCATTTATATAGCGCTTTTCCATCTGAATCAGACGCTCAAAGTACTTTACAATTATGCCTCACATTCACCCCGATGTCAGGGTGCTGCCATACAAGGCGCTCACAACACACCGGGAGCAATAGGGGATTAAAGGCCTTGCCCAAGGGCCCTTAGTGATTTTCCAGTCAGGTGGGGATTTGAACCCATGATCTTCTGGACTCAAGCCCAACACCTTAGCCACTAGACCATCACCTCCCCTATCATCTCAGTAATGTTAGGTTTGAGTCTGTTCCTCTTCTTTGTTACTACCTCTCTAGTTTTGGAGAAGAGCCTTTCACACGGCACTGAAGTTGGTGGCATATGAAGATAGATTTTGTCCAGCTTACCAAAAGTTGGCTCAACAGCTGCCTCCATCCTCCTTATCTCTCCTTTCCTCACGCTCTCAAACACTCACTACACAGACTATCACACAAACACTTTCTACTGTTCTCGCACTCACTTTACACTTATCTGCTAACTAACCTATTAATCTTTGTCTGGATGTGTACTGTGCCAGTGTGAGTGTATAAATGTATGGTGGTTTAATCGAATGCTATTCAGCCTCTCTCTCTGTGGTTGTCAATTGATGAAACTATACTAACACAAGCCAAAACTCTCCAGTTTTGGCTTGTGTTGAGACAGAGACGTGGTTCCCAAATACAAAAAACTAATTAACAATTGAAGTTCTAGTTAAAAAGACAATTTTGTAAAAAAAAAAAAAAAAAACTCATTTAAAACACCACCACTTATGACCACATGAGGGCACCCTTGCATCACGCAGCCTGGCAGCACACGCAGCTGGCAGAGTTTTCCAGATGTCCACACTGAGCGTAAAGCCGCCGCAGCAAACAGGGCACATCCACCGGTCTCACAGGACGAAATCTTTCAGCAGAGCAGCAGAGCAAAGCAGCAGGGCCTCCTTCCACAGCTTGGTCCAAAATCCGAACCGTCCGTCACAGCAATCAGCTGTAACTCGACACCACCTCAGAGCTTCAAGAGCACCACAAACTCAGCAGCGCACCACCAGTGACAGCCCACACAGAGGTCTCTGTCTTCACGGGAACGTGGAAGTGAACACGTCCAAACACCTGCAGTCAGTCTCCAGAAAGGGAGAGAAGAGCACACACACTCCCTCTTTTATGCAAACACTCCTCTGCCACAACCAGCTGCACTCAATCCACCAGCTGAACATCATTAAGGTCATCCATCCTGCTACAATCCACCCCCACAAATTGTATCGTCGCCCCGACGATGGAATAGACCCCATTCCTTAACCTTAATCATACCACCTATCTTACGTAGGGCCAGAAGGACCCACTTGCACTGCAGACCGTGGAAGATGATAAATATTTGAATGATGACCCGCAGTAATCCTAGTCGTCCGCCGAAGTACAACCTCTTCACTGGGGGGAGGGAAGACATACTAGACTCCACTGGCAGAGGTGGCACAGCAACCACTGGATCTACTGGTGGACTCAACTGCGGGGAAGCAGGTAAACTCACAACCTCCGCACTCTCCACCTGAGGGGCAACCTGGGTCACCTCTCCCACCCCCTCCACCTGAGGAGCAGGCGGAGTCACCACTTACCGCACAACTGAAGTAGACGCAGGGTCCTCAGATCCTGACACCAACCACCCGCCATTACGCCACCACCTGTCCTCTAATGGCTCCACCACAGGGGGCAGAGAATGGGCCACAACCTCATCAGGGGACCCAGGCCCTACCACTACCTTCAACAACGAGCGATGAACCTGCTTGGCTCTGGTTAAATCATCCTTCGGGGCAATTGTATAAAGAGTCCCTTCTCCCTGTGGTGCCCTCAGGACACGATACATCACAGAGGACCACTGGTCCTGGATCTTATGATGGCCCCGTACCCCAAAATCTCGCAACCAGACCAACTGGCCCTCCTTCAGGGGAACATCACGGACACGCTGATCACCCGGGCTGACGGCGACACCTGATTGCGCTCTTCCTTATCAGGACCCCTTTTACGGTCCCAAAACACCCAAACCTCCCGAATCACTGGATCAACCCGCTGCAATGCAGCCAGGTCAGATGGAAGACGGTGAGGCAAGGCTGCAACCACAGCCTGCCTTACATCTACCCTACTCCCCTGACAAACCTGTTGCAGCGGCTCCGGAAGCTGGGCACCACTAACCATTACCTGGAAGTCCCGCATCCCAGGAGAATGCAACCGAGAATGGGCATCCGCGTTCTTATTACTACAAGCTGAACGATACTTAATCTCAAAATCAAACAAGGCCAACTGCGCTGCCCAACGTTGCTCAGTAGCACCAAGTTTTGCAGATGACAAATGACTCAAAGGATTGTTGTCCGTGTACACAATGCACTTATGGCCCAGCAAGTACTCCCTAAACTTCTTGGTCATTGCCCACTTGAGTGCCAAAAATTCCAAATTAATAGAGCGGTAGTTCACCATGTTACGCTCAGTAGGTGCCTAACCCACGGCTCGCGTAAGCAATCGGCCTAGCTTTACCATCCTGTTCCTGAGACAACACTGCTCCCAGCCCCCCATAGCTAGCATCCACCTCCAAAATAAATGGAAGACTAAAATCGGCATATGCCAGCACAGGTGCAGAGGTAAGCTTAGCTTTTAAAGTCTCAAAGCTACGGCTGCATTCCTCTGTCCAATAACCCGAAACTAGATGATCTACCCGACTGGGCTTCACTCCAGCCAACTCTGCTACCAACTTGTGTAGGGGTGCTGCCAACCTTGCAAAACCACCTACAAACCAGCGGTAGTAGCTGGCAAAGCCCAGAAAAGAGCGCAGTTCCAAGAGTGTAACCGGAGGTGGCCAATGAACAACCACCTCCACCTTGCTAGGGTCAGTAGCAACCCCCTTATCAGAGATGACATGCCCCAGGTAACGCACTTCCTGCTGAAAAAAATGCACACTTTGAGTTTCACCTTTAACCCCTCATGCTGCAAACGCTCCAGCACCACCCTCAACCTATCCAGATGTTGGTCAACAGTAGAGGAAAAAACCACAATGTCATCCAAATACAACAATGACAGACACTGCTGATCATCAGAAATCCTCTGCATCAATCTCTGAAAAGTACCAGGAGCATTGCAAAGCCCAAAGGGCATCCGGTTCCACTCAAACAAACCAAAAGGCGTGCAAAAGGCCGTCTTATGACGATCAGCCTCCGCCACAGGAACCTGATTATACCCACTCGCCAGATCCATGGTAGAAACCAACGAGCCCCAGTGAGGGCATCCAAGGACTCATCAATCCGAGGCAAAGGGAAGGCGTCCTTCCTAGTTTTTCCATTCAAGAGCCTGTAATCAACACACATGCGCAAACTGCCATCCTTTTTCTTAACCAGCACAATAGGAGAGGCATAAGGACTGCTGCTCTCCCTAATAACTTGTGTTCCAAGCAGCTGATTGATGTGATCTTTGACAACCTCATACTCAGAAGGCGGAATTCTGCGATACTGCTGTCGCACTGGAATATCATCCAGAAGCGGAATCTCATGTGATATTAGGTCAGTACAACCCAGATCCCCATCTTGGGCTGAAAAGACAGAACTAAACTGACCCAACAATGCTCTCACCTTACCTTGTACTTCCAGAGGCAAGTGACCCAATTCCAGGGCTGCAATCTGATCCTGCACTGATGGAGAAATGGACTGCGAGGCCACTACTGCCTCCACCGGGGGCACCTCGGCAACCCCTGCAGGCAGACTCACAACCCAAACTTCCTCTAAATTGCCAATCATAGCCCGGGGACGTAACCACACATCCACCGATCCCACATTCATCACCGGAATGTAGGCTATACCCTGCTCCACCTGCACCAATGCAGGAGATGCCAACAGTCCAGCAGGCAAGCCAGATTCCACAGGCTCAAACAGAGCCGCCCCACCAGAATACTGTTCAGAGCCTGACACCCTAACAAACTTCATTACACCGCCCGGAATCTGACAAGCCTCTCCCCCATGAACCTTAACCTTCCCTACTCCTTGATCCACAACACCACTAGCCTTGTGGCACTTCTGAAACGCCTGCGTGACATACTCCGGAGCTTCCGCCACTGCTGGCAAATCAAACAGGGATACCCCGTACTGCCCAAAAAGTTCCCCATAACACCTGTGGATGATATTCATCCCCAGGACCCCAGAAGCCTGCAGAGACACACCAGGCACATCTTTAACCACCAAAATGCCACATGCTGGCATCAGTTTACCACAAAGCTCCACATCCAATTACAAATAGCCCAGGTAAGGGATGGCTAAGCCATTAGCTGCTTTAAGCTGTATCCAATTACATGATTTCAGCCACCCCAAACCCCCTGGCTCAAACTGCTGATGAAAAAGACTCTGGAATAGTTGACACCATAGATCCTGTATCTATCAAACAAGGGATCCCAACTCCCCCCATGCTCACCATTAAATGAGGACACGGTAACACAAGCTTGGACACTACCTTGTCACACGTCCTACCCAAACCTGAGCCAGTAACTTGCCCCCCCGAGCTGTGGCTCCGCAGCTCGGCGTGCACTAGTTTCCCGACCCCTGAGCGGCAGAAGATGGTTTGTTCAATGAAGAGGCCGACAAAAAGGATTGACTGCGGGCCACCACCTGAACTCCATCACACTCCCTGGCAAAGTGACCTGGTTTCTGGCAGCACCTATAAATTATAGACCCCCGGGGAACTAATTGACGAAACTGCCCAGAATGCTGCAAATGGGAAATACTCTGAGTCAGCCGATTCAACTGCTCCTGTTGCCGCGGGAGCATCTCCCTTACTTCCTGTAGTTCCGAGGCCTGAAAAGAACCAGCCTCCACCTGGCCACTGCCCTGAACCCCGCACTGAGTGCCCACAACAGACTGGATGGAAAAATCACTACCCTTCGTACCTCCAGGTGAACCCTCTCGTTCCCATCTAATTGCCTCACCCCTAACCTCCAACAAGGTAGCAGTAGGCTGCTGGCGCACAAACTGCTTCAACTCACGCCGAAGTGACCCATTAAACACACACTCAACAAACTGATCACTTAACAAAACCTCTGCATTTGGGACACCATTAGGTGCGCGCTGCTTAACAGATGTCAGACTCATTAATGCCAATGAAAACCCTAACAGAGTCTCTCCCTCACGCTGTCTGCGGGAGAAAAAGGCCTCTTGAAGTGCCACATAAGATTCTGTATCCCCATACAGCTCCTGCAACACCCCAATGATCTTTAATGGGTCTGAACGCTCTTCACTGGAACGATGCTTTATTTGCTCACGTGCTTCCCCCTCCAGATGATCAAAATAAAAAAATGCCTGGTCAGCTTCAGAGACATGACAGGCTCTCACACAAGCCTGCATCTCCTCCAACCATTCAGCCAACCCCATACCTGTCTTACCATTAAACATGGGACATTTTCTATCTCGGGGTAAAAAAATAAACTTCTCCATTACTGGAGCATTACCACTAGAGGACACTTTAGATGAGGGCTCTATACTCGGGCCAGGCGCTGCCTCAGCCTGTTCCTGCTTCAACCTCTCATTCTCCATCCTAAGCTGAGTGACTAACTCTCTCAGCTCCTGCATTTCCTCTACCATCATACCCCTTGAGACTTTCCCACAATGAGGATGCGACCAAAATAGGGGAAATTACTTGCACCGAGGCCACCTGCTGCTTTGCTCTGGAAAACAGAAAAATAACAAATTAGACACAAAACAAATTTACTTCACCAAAAAACTAACAGAACACACCTCTCTAGTTTCAATTTACATCCCACTTCTTGACACCAAAATGTGGCAAAGCGGACAATTTACTCCTCAATCGTCGTGGCAATTAGAAATCATGAATGAACATGATATGTCGGACTTCAGACACCACTCTGGGAATTTCACCCAGGGAATTTGACAATTGAATAACTTCAACCTAAGACACACAGGTTCGTTGTAATTGAGACAGAGAGGTGGTTCCCAAATACAAAAAAAATAAGTTATTAACAATTGAAGTTCTAGTTAAAAGACAATTTTGTAAAAAACTCATTTAAAACACCACCAATTATGACCACATGAGGGCGCCCTTGCATCACGCAGCCTGGCAGCACACGCAGCTGGCAGAGTTTTCCAGATGTCCACACTGAGCGTAAAGCCTCCGCAGCAAACAGGACACATCCACCGGTCTCACAGGACGAAATCTTTCAGCAGAGCAGCAGAGCAAAGCAGCAGGGCCTCCTTCCACAGCTTGGTCCAAAATCCGAACCGTCCGTCACAGCAATCAGCTGTAACTCGACACCACCCCAGAGCTTCAAGAGCACCACAAACTCAGCAGCGCACCACCAGTGACAGCCCACACAGAGGTCTCTGTCTTCACGGGACCGTGGAAGTGAACACGTCCAAACACCTGCAGTCAGTCTCCAGAAAGAGAGAGAAGAGCACACACACTCCCTCTTTTATGCAAACACTCCTCTGCCACAACCAGCTGCATTCAATCCACCAGCTGAACATCATTAAGGTCATCCATCCTGCTACACATATATATATATATACATATATATATATATATACATATATATATATATATATATATATCGAATATGAAAGCTGCTGACGGCTCGTAGTCGGACCTGTTCACTTCACCTCCATGAAGAACCTAACAGATGGTCCGGTCGATAGCTGGTAAAAGCTTTTAATTGGTGTGTTTTGTTTTTGTTTGTTTTTTTCCAGATGCTGTTTAGATATTTATGGAGTACGTTCATGTCCAACTTCGTTTTTCTAATCGTCTTTTTAGCTTCCTGGTTTGTAACGAAAATACACGTTCTGGGCCGATTGTCATGGCAAGCGGTCCAGATATAGAAATTAGCCGACCGGTAATCAGCCAGTCAGTGTACGTAGCATCACAGCCATATAGTAAGAAGGGATATTGTTCATTATTACCACTTACTGCGGCGTTGCTGGGCTGGTAGCATAGATTTACATTTACACTACCTGTCCATACCTGCCTGCAGTAGGGCGGGCGGGTATATCCCAATACTCGCCCGCTGTGCATAAAGTGATGACGTCATATCATGCACAACCCAAGAACTGTCCACAGACGATAACATGAAAAGGTGAGAATTGGTCCCAATATGGATATTCCAAATGATTTTATCATGGATAGTCCGACAATGAACAGCAGCCAAAGCAGCCAGCTTGATGAGGACACCCTGGCAAATTTCAAGAGCAGCACGGTACCAGCCAACATGACAAAAGTTAAAGTGAGCCAACTTTCTATGTATGCGTTTGCTGGGTGTCATGTGTTTTGAAATGACATTAAATATTGTTAATGTGATTCCACGTGTTGTGCATCTCAGTAAGTGATAATAATGCAAATAACATGCAGTTGTCATGCGGTATGCATTTTCAGAGGACGTCGGACCTCTGAAAATGCATACCGCCCTCCAAAAGCATGTTATTGTATTAGTATAGTACAGTTATTAAGGGCTTGTGTGTTTATATGTACTCCAACGGGGGCGAGTTGGCACAGTATCTGCACGCAGGTTGTAGTGGTGGGCCAGTCTGGACCAAAAAGTCCAAGGCCAAATTTTTGTCCCAGTCCAGCCCTGCATGAAGTACAGAGGGAAGAACAGAGGGAATGTGCCTGTTTATAGGCCCTATGAAAGTTTTATAACTTCTACCATGAATTCAAACTGGTGTGACATGTCACCGATACACGTGACATAATGAAGCTTCATTTGGGGAGTCGTGATTTGTGCAGGGTGAAATGAGGCAATGAAACATCTTGCAGTGACATTTCTGCTTTGAAAGATTGATACAGTTTCGAGCATAACATCACTATTAATTAACACTATTAATTATCGCTCGGTGAGGTAACAGGTGCATTTCCAGAAAACGTCTTACTCTGCATTACTCGGCATGTGACGTACATTTTAGGAAAAGCAGAAACACCCGATGGCTGACAGAGTGAAATGAATGCTGTCTATTGACGATGCTTCTGAGGTTTTTTTTGAAAGTTTTATTATCACGTCCATCAAGGACCTTCTCAACCACCTTGTGTGGTGTCTCCCATTGGGACGTGGGGA
The DNA here is from genome assembly GCF_902500255.1 of Thalassophryne amazonica. Taxonomy (NCBI): domain Eukaryota; kingdom Metazoa; phylum Chordata; class Actinopteri; order Batrachoidiformes; family Batrachoididae; genus Thalassophryne; species Thalassophryne amazonica. The sequence continues at coordinate 130,807,562 of NC_047105.1, forward strand.
CTTCCAAGCCGTATGTAGCACAGATGTTCCTCTACACAATTCTCACAAAAAAATTTTTTGCTCGTTTACTCACATCACATCGTCCTTGAGTGCACAATGTATGATGTTTAGGTACGTGATGTAATTTATGGCAAAACATTTCTTTTCAGGTAAAGTCCAAACATAATTTTTGGGGAAATAATATCAGAACAACAACTGAACAGAACAATTTCAACATCATGAAACAATACAACAATCTGTTCTTTTTTCTGCAAATAACAAAGGGAAAATGCACTTCCACTTGCTGGTGGTACAGAGTAATGCTAGGGCAGGCTTTTTGATGTGCAGGGGTGAAAGTTGCTCTTGGTGCACTGCTGCATATCGGTGTAACAGTATACAATGAGGAAAATAAGTATTTGAACACCTTGCAGTTTTGCAAGTTCTCCCACTTAGAAATCATGGAGGGGTCTGAAATTTTCTTCTTAGGTGTATGTCCACTGTGAGAGACATAATCTTAAAAAAAAAAAAAAATCTGGAAATCACAATGTATTTTTTAAAATAATTTATTTGTATGTTACTGCTGCAAAAAGTATTTTACCCCTACAAACCAGCAAGAATTCTGTCTCACACAGACCTGTTAATTTTTCTTGAAGAATCCCTCTTATTCGG